>NC_044930.1:12147369-12178256 GCF_003576645.1 Ipomoea triloba
GGCACAAATCTCCCCCTAATGCCGTGAAAATGATCTTCATGCAGTCAGCGTATCGAATGATCTTTTATCATGGGCTCTAGGTTTTTATACAATACATGGATATTTATAATCAACATGTATACCTAGCTTTATTTAATAGCCCGTAGAGATACGCAATGATGTGATAATAAAATAGACTGCATATTAATAAAACACAGATTTGGGAAATGTACAATTTTTACCACGTACTAGATGTAAAGGGGAGTATTCATTTTATGCAGTATGTCAGATTTTGATTAAAACAGTAGTATATCAATCTTTATCTCCCCAATATATAATTTCTATTTAAGCATGCTTTATATGGGAGACTACTGTTTGACATATATACGATGTCCAATAATATTACTTCAAATCTGACATTTCAATATTTAGCGCAAAGTGACCCAATTGCTCATGTTATAATAATTTGGGTCTTTAAATCGCAACATCTTATATACTCAANAATAATTTGCAAACCAAAGTGGAATTAAGATTAAGGCATATATGATTCCACATTATATAATAAAATGCCGAAATAACTTTAATCAAAATTAAAGCAATTGAAGTGAAAGTCACTTCACTTTTATAATAGGATGCCAGACTAATCCATTTTCTCAATTTATGAGAAATTATTTTCATAATTATCATCACATATTCAGGATGATATAATTAGCCTTGCCAAAATCTTAAAATTATTCAAATCAGTAAACTTTTAGTTTACAATAAGATTGGCTACAATGACACTCTTTCTAATGCAATATAATCATGAGGAAAAGCAGGGGAATTTTCAATACAAATTTCTTCCCTGATATTGCCTTTGTAATTCAGAGGAATTATCAATTCCTTTATTTTATAGTCTCAACATGACATTCGTCATTACAAACATTCAAAATAAATTTCTATGAGACTTTGGAGGGAACAACGCAATACAATTTTCAATAAATTTGTTCCTCCAGGCAATAATATATTGGCTCATTCAGAGCTTTCAATCATCTCGTACTACCAAACATTGTAGTAACAAATTCCTCATCTTTTCAATGTGCAGAAACACTTTGCACTTTTAATCATTGTATGTGTGGTTGCACTATCCACAACACATACGTTTTCTCATTTTTATTGATCCAATCAAGAGTGATGATGTATTCATTTGCTTCTTTGAAGCATATATCCTTTAAGGATTAGACATTACATGATTTATCATGGATCACATCCAATTTTCTCCATATGGTATTTAATTTGGAGATAGCATATGCCAAACAAGCATAATTATACAATTTGTATCCCATGATTTTGATAAACATATCAAAATATATTTCTTTTATAACATTTGGAATAAACTTTATGGCCTTTAGCATAATATTAATTATGCCAAATTTTATTTCATGATGATTTGCATGGCCATAGCATAAGAGAGCAATTTGTGACACAAAATTAATTGTCCCATAATATTCATAGCATTTACCATATAAAATGCTTGTCACAATATTTCATATTTCAAATGCTCTCAAAATTTAATCATCAATTAGATGCAAGGGTCATATTCTCATTATGCCATAATGATAGTTTTAGGAAATATTACCAATTCCTTATATGATTAGTGCACACAGTAATTATTTGCACATAACTACTATCATATGAATATAAATGGCATGACGGCATGAATAATATTTTATCATATTTAAAATATGAAAAAGCAAATCAGATCGGAGTATGGCAAAAATCTCCGATATATCAATAATTGGTTCCAGCAGTCTACTTTAATTCCGTCAATTAATTCATGGACTTGATAGGAAACCTATCAAAGCTTAGGTTCTTATAAATATCTTAGAGCATCAGCAAATCTGATTGAGAACCTGTGAACTAAACAATAATAATGTTAATAATTGTCATGATCATAACATAACAAATTCAGTCATTATATCTTAATATATTATAATATAATTATATATAATAACGTAGGGGACAAAGTCCCTTACTTTATGCAAAGGTAGCAGTAGCTTTTGGCTGCTGCTGCTATTTACAGAGTTATTTATTTATTTATTTAGATAATAATAATAATAGATACAAATACCGTGTGAAGCAACCAAAACATTGCCATATGCCAGCACATGCTAAGCAGCATAATATTTAAACTCCAATTTGAATCCAGCCATATCACGCATAATTTTGCTTAGGAATGGCCAAACTCCGTAATCTGCGCACTAAAAACAAACTTTGCACAAATAATTATATATGTATTTTGTCTTCACCATAATTCCTCTCTCCTATAATTAATATATAATAATAATAAGAGTAAGAAGAAGAAAACAAACACTGCTAGTCCATCATCTTCTTTGTCCGTGACTCGTGAGGGAGAGAGAGAGAAAGGGATTGAGCTTGGCGCCGGCCATCTTCGTCGTCTTTCAACTCCTCTACTGCTCGTCGGTGGCATCGTATGAAGAGGACGGAAGTCGAAAGCGTCGTCGCCGGAACCAGCTCCGCCGCCAGAGGAAACTCGTCATCGTCTGCTGTTCACGGACGACGGGAGATAGAGGCTGCTACCGCCATGTCCGCCGTTATCTTGCCGTCGGTCAAGAAGCGGAGGAACGGAGGTTCATGGATCGCGAAGCTACTACCAACCGCCGTAGTGGTGGCGTCGGTGGTTGCGACGGGGTTCGCCGGAGTGCGACATGGATTTGTTGTTGTTTTTCATTTTTGTTTTTGGCCGGAAAAAATGGTGTTGGCCGGAAAAACGATGGAAGTGATTATTGTGGGTTTTGGGTAAAACAGTCGTGCTGATAACGTGTTATGAAACTAAAGGAATTGCAAGCAACAACACCAACAAACAGAGCAAGAATGGAATGCAAGAATAATAACAAAGAAGAAGTGCAAGAGAGAATGGATCGGAGAGAAGGGAATTTCTTATTCATCGTATTGATTGATACATTTACAAATGAAATACATAGGCCTATATATAGGCAACAACATTAACCCTTCGGTACTCCAAAGGACACTTGAGTCTTCATATGTCCAGAAATACAATAACTGAGATAATGGCCACACATTATTATTATATTCATAACAATAATTCATTTTATTTTCTATCTTTTTTAACAAGTCATAAAGTTTATGATCATGACATTAAACTATTGTGCGGACAAAAAATATTTTCAAAATATACCTTTAGGATATGTTTGGTAGCCCGGAAAATGATTTTCGAAAATTATTTTCGGGCTTTCAGTGTTTGGCAACGTCCGGTAAATGTGGTCAACGGAAAATATTTTCCGTTGACCATGGAAAATCAGCCAATATTCCCAGAAAATGACTACCAATTTTTTTTTTTTTTCTGGAAGTCATTTTTTAGAATGGTCAAAATGGCCATCTCTCCCGTTCTTGGCCAAAATGGCCGAAAATCAAAGTAGATCTGCTCTGGTTTTTGGCCGAAACCATAACAGTCCAAAACTGCTCTGGTTTCCAGCAGAAATCATCCGCCGGAAACCTTACTATTTTTTATTTTTTTTATAATAAATATTATTATTTTATATTTTAACTAAAATAATAAAAATATATAATATACAATCATACTCATTTTCCAAACATACAAAGACAGTTTTCAAAAATGCAACCAAACATAGAAAATGAAACTGTTTTATGGAAATGACACATTTTCCAAAAAACATTTTTCAAAAATCATTTTCCTACTTTCCAAACACACCCTTAGTACAAAAATGATACGAGTGCTAGAGAAGACAAAATTATTAAAAGTATCACTTATTTGGTAGAATCTGAATATTAGCCAACTATGTATCATCTCTAATATAGTAATGTGTTTAAGAAAACCATGCGATGAACGACACAAAAAGTTTGTTGGCAAGCTTAACAACTTTCTGAATCCAATTAGAGCGACCGCTCATGAGTTGGATAACTCAATTAACTCAGCCCCTTTGACTTAGAAGACCCATCTCGAAAATTTGAGCATAAGATTTGAGTGTAAATAAAATGTGTTAAAAGTGCAAGTAACAGATACTAGTGTGCAAGTGAAATCACTTAAACACAATTTACTTGCACTCAAAGTTCCACACATAAGATATATATATATATATATATATATATATATATATATATATATATATATATATATATATATTGTCTCAATTTCCAAATTTACATACTACGAATATCAGTGTCGGGTTTATCTATCTTCGCAACAACAATGTTTGGTGGGGAAAGATAGATTCTCACTCTATACAGCAACTCGGCGTATGATACGATCGCCTTGCAAACGTATCGGTCGCACTTTTCGAGTAAGAACAAACTCCAAAGAAACTAAATATTCAAGAATAATGTATTTCATTCATGTTCAACACTTCTTATTATATAGCTTTATATAAGATGTAAAATAACTACTAAGCTTAAAAGTAGGATCAAAACTACACTAGTGGATGCGCATAATCAACAAGGTAACCCGACAATTTACGCGCTTTCCTTGGCCTGTCTCTACTAAGTCCACGTTCTGCATGTATGACACCTGCATCACCTCCCTCTATACGCATGATGACAGTATTTCTTCCTTTTGTATGTGACAGTGGTGTATTAATACCCCCCACCCACAGAATACACCTTGTCCTCAAGGTGGAAACTTGAAAGGAGATCAGAAAGCACATCTGTAGGCACCCAAATAGCCTCCTTAGGCGACAAATCTGCCCAGTGAATTAGAACTTGATCTTCAAGTGACCCTCCATGAAGGACAGATCGTGATTCAATAATCTTTAACGGCGCTGACTAGACATCCTGAAGGAAATCTATTGGAAGAGAGGAAGGTGATGAATCCGTAGCACCACCCTTGTAAGGTTTCATAAGTGACACATGAAAAACGGGATGAATCTTCGTTGACGCGGTGGAAGCTGCAAACGATACACCACGGCTCCAACACGCTCTATAATTTTAAACGGACCGAAGTAACGAGCGCCTAATTTAGGAAAAGGATGCTTAGCAACTGACAATTGTCGAAATGGCTGTAGTTTAACCCAAACCATATCGACCAATCATGTATTCCACCTCACGACGCTTACGATTAGCCATTTGAACCATTCGATGTTGGGCAGCAGATAGATTCTCTTTGAGTTCCGCCAGAAGTACATTAGGCTCAGTCAAGAGATCATCTAATGCACTAATATTAGTGGAATTTGGGGCATAATGTGGAATGACCAGAGGAAGTCGACCATACAAAGCCTGAAATAGACACATCTTGAGGCTATAGTTGTAGCTGCTATTGTAGTAGAACTCCGCCCAACTCATTAACGAAACCCATGTGGTCGGTTTATCACCTGCAAAAGCACGAAGATATTGTTCAATTCCCCTGTTCACCACTTCTGTCTGGCCATCTATTTGTGGGTGGTAAGCAGTACTATGTCGGAGACTTGTACCGCTAAATTCAAACAAAGTTGCCCAAAAAGTGCTGACAAAAATTGGATCACGGTCCGATATAATAGAAGTCAGAAATCTATGGTGTTTGACAATAATATCGATGAATAATTAGGCTGCCTTCTTGCTGTGAAATGGGTAGGTAATACTCCAAAATGAGCATATTTCATGAGACGGTTGACCACTACCATGATGGCAGTATCTACTATACTAATAAGAGCCAAAGAGAGTTAGGACTAAAATGGGTAGAAAAAATGGCGGTCAAATTATTTAATCAAATGGATGGTTCAGATTAATTATTTAATCAAATAGATGGTTAAGATAATTCAGATTAATATTATTAATAGAAATTACCTAATTTAACCTTACTTTTATGATTATCCGTTAAGTTTTCTGTTAAATATTCTCTTCTCCGTTAATATTCCGTTAACTTTTAACTTACCCATTAATTTATATAAGAAAGATATTAGGTTCGAACCTCATCTCAATCAAATTTGACATAATTAAGTTTCTCACTCTATTTTACTCTTATTAAATTAAATAAATTAGTAGCTACAACAAAAAATGATACATATGTATTTCTTTAATTTAGAATTATGTGTCTACAATACCTTTATTTGAAAAAATTATTCATTATCAAAAAATTAAATTAAATAAGAAAAATAATTTCATTAGTTATATTGTCTTTATTTTCTCTCATGCAAAGATTCTTTACATTCAAATTTATCAATTGATATTCATTACATTGTCCATTATCTTATTTTTACAATATCTTGTAATTAAATATCAAAGTTATAGTACAAAATAATGTTATATATTTATTTACCAAGTATTTTATTAATACTATGAAAAAAAATTTAAAATAATTTGAAGTTAATTATATTAACTACTTGGGATTGGTTGACAAAGAGAGTACTCAAATAATAACCAAACAAATTGAAGCGGAATCACTCTATTTTACTCTTATTGAATTAAATAAATTAGTAGTTACACCAAAAAATGATACATATGTATTTCTTTAATACCATGAAAAAAATAAAAAATAATAGTTTGAAACCAATCATATTAATTACTTGGGGGATCGGTTGACAATGAAAGTACTCAAATAACCCATTACCCAGCAAATTGAAGCGAGAAACTACCTTTTAATATCTTTGAAACACATAATATTTTAAATTTTAAATTTTTTATTAATTAATTTAATCTTTTTTCTTAAACTAGGGATTTCTTTATCCAGAATAACTCATTTAACAATAATGGTTGAACCAAATGAACCCCAAGCAGAACACCTAAAGGAAAGTCCATAGCTCCTATATCATAATCTCATTGCATTACGTTGTCATCTATGCTACCAACAATATCCGAATTGCAAATAACACACTACCAATAAAGAGGAAGAGAACAAATAGTAAATATGAAGACAATGACAATGTTACTCAAAAGAGAATTAAGAACACTTAGAAAAATTCAAATTAAAAGTAGTATTTATTTATACTATCATTTTTAGACCAAATATTTAGACTATCGATTTTACAAGGTTGCAAACATTTATTTTAGTAATAATTATAATGAATTTTCTATATTATCTTGGATTCATATACTTTGAGTTAGATATTTAAATAAAAAAATTCGACATTCAATTACCCATGTATAAACTTCTCCTATATAATCTTGCATTGATATACTTTCAAATATTTATTTAAATATAAACATTGGGCATTAACCCATTCTCGCAATGCGCGTATAAAACTAGTATCCCTACGAGGGTGGTAGGCCGACAATAAAATCCATTGTGAGCTTGTGCCACACTGAGTCTGGAATTGGCAATGGTTGTAGCAGACCAGCAGGTGTGGTCGTTAAGAACTTAGTTTGTTGACAAGTGAAACAAGAGCCAATGAAATCCTCCTCATCTCGTCGCATGTGCTGCCAGAAAAATAGCGTAGACAATCGGACCAAAGTACGTTTGATTCCAGAATGCCCCGCCACCTTGGACGAATGAAATTCCCGCAACAGGGTTGTTTTTAAAGATGAGTGGCAGCTGATAAAGTAGCGATTACAATAAAATAGAATACCGTTTCGACGAGAGAAGTCTACTGGTAATGTGTTATCATCCATGCGTTGGTGGAGAGCCTTAAGGTATTCTAATTCTTTATTTTCTTTCTGCAGAATCTCCAAGAATTTGAACACAAGCCAACTAGGAATCATCATCACAGAAGCACCCTCATGCAAACGGGATAAAGCATCCGCAGCGACATTTGTTTTCCTGGGTTTGTATTCGATTCGAAAATCATACCCCATGAGTTTGTGAATAAACTTTTGCTGCTCAGGGGTGTGAACCTTTTGAGATGGGAGTTCTTTAAGATTGAAAGTGATTTGTCTTAACAATAAAGGAACCTCCAAGCAAGTAGTGGCGCCATTTTTGGATTGCTACGGTTAAAGCCTGTAATTCCTTTTGATAGGTCGATGTTGATTGCTATTTTCCGTCCATCTTCTTACTGAAATAAGATATAGGGTGGCCGTGTTGCATGAGAACCACCCCCAAACTAGTGCCCGATGCATCGACTTCCACTACGAAAGGCTTCGTGAAATCTGGTAAACTCAAAACAGGGCTAGAAGCCAATGCAGCTTTGAGAGATTTTAAGGCATCATCAGCGTCGGGACCCCACTTGAAAGCTTACTTTTTTAGTAAGTCTGTAAGTGGAGCTGCAATGTTAGCAAACCCTTTAATAAATTGACGGTAATAACCAGCTAACCTAAGGAACCCCCGCAATTGTTTGGTGTTCATCGGAACTGGCCACGAGAGGATTGCTTCAATTTTTCTAGGATCTATTTGAAGTTGTTCCTGATGAATGATGTGCCCAAGATATTCGATAGAATCTCGACCAAAATCACATTTGGATAACTTTAAATAAAATTGATTAGTTTGCAAGCAACGAAACACCTCACGAACATGTGCAACGTGATCCCCCATTGACGAGCTATAAATCAATATATCGTCAAAGAAGACGATTACAAATTTTCGCAGAAAGGGCCCTAGGATAGAATTCATGGCTGCTTGAAAAGTAGATGGCGCATTTGTGAGACCGAAGGGCATGATCAAGAATTCATAATGCCCTTCATGAGTGCGAAATGCAGTTTTAAAAATATCATCTTCTGACATTCGTATTTGGTGTTACCCAGCTCGCAAATCCAACTAGGAAAAGATTGAGGCCTTTCCCAATTCGTTGCACAATTCGTCAACAGTGAGAATTAGAAGTTTATCTCGAACTGTGATGGCATTTAACGCCTGGTTATCGACACAAAAACGGTAGGTACTATCTTTTTTTTAAGACGAGGAGAATAGGAGAGGAGAATGGGCTTCGACTCGGCCTCACGAGACTTTGGTCCAACATTTCACGAACGAATTTCTCAATTTCAGCTTTCTGAAAATATGGGTAACGGTATGGACGCACATTTACGGGTTTGGTGTTAGGTAACAAATGAATTTTGTGGTAAAAAATGCGATGGGCTGGCAATTGAGATGGACGAAAATTCAAGTAACACTTCTTTTAATGGTTCTGGAATGTTGGGGGGGGGGGGTTGTTTGAATGGGAACTTGGCGATGGGCTCAGTCGGATTTATTGGTTGTATCTCGTAGAGGGCCCTAATGTCACCCTTGGTAGCCATAACTTGTAACTGATGGAAGGATATGGGTTGATTATTGAGGACAGATTCACCTTTAATCGTGATTGGTGTTGATCCCATGAGAAATGACATAGTCATTGCCGAGTAGTCATGAGTGACACTTCTAAGGCTTTGGAACCATTGAACACCCAATACCATATTTGGTCCAATGATGCTAAGAACTTGTAAATCAACCGTGAATGAATTTCCCTGCATGCAAATTTCCACGTTAGGACAAACATGTTGGTATCCTAGCGTATCACCATTCTCAATGTTGACCTTGAATTGCTTGATGACTTTTGTAGGCAACTGCAACTTCTCCACAATATCTGGGTTTATAAAATTGTGGGTGCTCCCACTGTCGATTAACACTAAGCATGGAGACTGTTTTATTTTGCCTATGAGGCATAACGACTATGGGTTGCCCGACCTTGTCATTGTGTTAAGCATGGATACATCGCCAGCAATGAACTCCACGTTAGTAGGATCCTCCTCACCAACAACAAGTTCTGCGTCCATGTCTGGATCCTCTTTGTCACCAATAAGCAATAAGAAGCGGCCTTTACAACGGTGATCCTGCGAATATTTTTGGTCACAATGAAAACAGTCCCTTATCACACCGGTCATGTATCTCCGCTGCCGTGAACTTCCATATGGGCAAGGTAGGAGTCGGCAGTGTATGAGGCTTTGATAGAAATTTCTGGCCACTAGTTCCCCAAACAGCATACCCGAGGGTTGCGAATTTGGAGCTGGCCGAATTGTGACCTGTGAAAAACTAGAACCTCTAGGCTGCCAACAGTTTTCTTCCGGAATGGTTAAAGGTCTTGGGTTCTCTCGATAGGCTATGCGACATTCAGCCATTAATTCATTGTGGCGAGCTTCATGAGCTTTAGCCAACTCGAAAGCTGCTAGAATGGACCTTGGTTTGGCCAATAATAACTCCCGTCGTATGTGTGGTTTCAGCCCTCCATGACATAGGAAACCAATTGGGTCTCGAACACTCCTGTCACCCTGTTGAGCAATTTCTCAAGCATCGCTTGGAAGTTTGCTACAGTTTCTATCTGCATAAGTTTGGCTCAGTTCGGCTAGAGGATCTTCAAAATGCATGGTACCGAACCGGAGTTGAGCCTTTTCCAGGAAGTTGTGCCAACAAAAAATCATGCGATTTCGTTTCATTCAACGAAACCACTCCAAAGCATCTCCCTCCAAGCAGAACCCGACAATTTGCAGCCGTTGGTTCTCGGGAGTCTGGTGAAAATTAAAATATTCCTGTATATTGAAGATCCATTGTTGGGGATCAGCCTCTCCAAATTTTGGGATATCAAGTCTCATGCTACTGTGTTTTTGTACAAACGAGTTTCCATCAGAAGATCATTCACCCGTGGCGATGGTAATCCCAAGATTTGCCCGGAATATAGGCCGTTGTTGGGAGTGTGGTGTGGAGGCTTCTAACTCTTGCTCATACACTACTTTAGCCTTCTCATGGTGAGTCTGTGACTTCGCTTCCATGGAAGCCATGAAGGATTAGAATTGGTCCTTCCATTCGATTTGAAGTCGAGTTTCTTGGATGGACAACATCTCATCAAATATCTGCTTAAGATTTTGCATGGTTGCTGGAGGATCAGATGATTCTGACATCTTATTTCTCTCTTTCCTTTACCAAGTCCTTGGTCTGTCTCTACCTAGTCCACCTCTTGCCTTCATGACACCTGTATCACCTTCCTCTGTATGCATGATGACAATATTTCTCGCTTTGGTATGTGACAGTGGTGTATCAGCGTACAACAAGAAATGGTTTAAATGTAAGCAACACACCAATTCCCTCAATCACATTTAGAACAAAGAAAACCATATGATTGCCTGCAATATATATAATATCTGGTTAACTGTACTCAACCATTTCCCTTCTGCATTGGAACACATTGTATAGAAAATGATGAAATGATTGTATTACTTCATACTAAGAGATGGGAAATTATACCAACAAAGCTTCATATCTTTTCAAGAAAATACAAAAATGGGCAACAAATTTGATGACAATATCCCTACCTGGAAGGAAAGCAACATCTTGTCTTTTTTCTGACCAAGAAAATCTACCCAAAAAGAAAGTTTAAGAAAATAAATTTTGAATTGTGAATTAAAATTCTCAGGTGAAAAGGAAAACTCACAGTGCTCCAGCCCCTGCTGGACCTATAGTTTTGAAGATTGACATTCCAGTCATTGCAACACCATTAGCTGCTGCTCTTTGATCTTGCTCCTACAATCAATCGGGTTTGATGGGGATTAAATTTTTTTTTTTTTTGAGTACTATTGACTCTGTTACAATGTAGTATCTGTTCATAGCTACTTTCTCAATCTAATGAAGCACAAAGAGTCAACAGTTACTTCCACTGAGGCTCGAACCCACTGGATGCCACTAGACCACAAGGTCGTTGGCGGGGATTAAATTATTAAATACCCTTGCACAACAAATGCGAGAAGGTGAGGTGCAAGTGAAACAAATTTCAATGATGGGGAAAACAACACAAAAAAATTACCACAGCTTTGTTCTGCAGTATAAAAAGTCCTGTTATAATTGCCACCTGATGATATAACCAAACAAAAGGTTGTAATGGTACGGTTAACAAAAGGAAAATATTTTCTTTGATACTTTTGTGAACAATCATGTTAAGAATTTCATTCTTGACATGAAATTACTTACATTCAAAATGCTCTTTAAGAGAGATGCACAGCTTAACACTAGAGAGAGGGAAATCCCAGATAAGTTTGCAATGTAGGGGTAGCTTGTCAGCAGGGGTATTGACATTATCTGCATATATATATGCAATCATGCATTCAAATTAATTAATTGAATCAAAGTATTAAATTGTTTATTGAGGAATTTTGATACATTAGCTTGAAATATTGAATTGGTTACTTACTCCTGCAATTCGCATTACTGTTACAGGGCCAAAGGCTCTCTCAATGCTGGGATAGAGCAAAACTTGAAAGACTAGAAGGCTGAACCCTAAACACACAAAAGAATCACAATTGAAGGAATAGAAAAGAATGTTTAATTTGCATAGGCTAAATATGCTCTTTGAAGTGATTTCAATTTGTATATAATGCATTTTAGAGACGTGCTTACCAACGAAAGTCACACAAGTAAAGTGACTACAATTTGAGAAAGCTTTAATATTTTATTTTATTATTACTTAAGTCTTTATTATTTTGTAGTTTACTTCAAGTAGTTTTGGAATAGCTAATAGTTTGAGTTTTAGAACCTAGTTATGAATGGAAAAAATTGTATTATCTAATTATAAAAGGAGGGAACAACATAATAACAGGCGTACATTATTTTTACTATGAGAAATTAGACTTGTCACGTGCCAATATCACATGAATTGACGAGGTTGAAATAATAGTAATGTTCATAGCTTCAATCATACTATTGCAACAACCGAAAAAAAAGAAAGAAAAATTAGGTGATAGAATAATATCATAGCACTTCCAACATCCCAAAAAACTCAAAATATACCTCAAAACACTTAGTAGGTCGAGACAAGTTTAACGACAGTAACACCAACCAGATTTATCGTTGAAAAACTGCTTATGCACTGACGCGTGTCGTTAGAGGGTGAAAGTTGTTCCGGCGTGTGGAGGTGCATGAAACCTTTGATGGCGGCATGATTTAAGCTTCAACATCGCCTTACCATTTCTTTTTTAGCCAAATATCTCACTCTCATCGTCACGCTCTAATACCATGCTAATTGGAAGAAATTTTGTGTATTTTCTACGCATTTAAGGAAGTTGTACAATGTGCTCTATATATATATATATATATATATATATATATATATATATATATATAGACACACACACACATCAACTACGAAGCTATGCCACTTAATTTGAAATTAAATCCAAAATCAGGAGAAAACTTCTAGCTAATTCCCTCCTAACTATTCTAACATTTATATTATTAGTTAGTCTTTATTATTTAGTCTTTATTATTTAGTAGTTTAGTTCAAAGTAGTTTTGGATGGCTATTAGTTTTGGTTATAGAAGGATTCCTAGCCCTAGAATGAATGGAAACATTGTATTCTCTAATTATAAAAGGAAGAAACTGATAACACATGATGTGCCATTGACTGTGTATAGTTTGTTGTAACTATATATTTCATATTTGTTATTGTTTATTAGCTTTTATTTAATTGGTTGTTAGGTTTACCATTGTACTATAAACACTATTATTTGATTTATGCAAAATCATTCTCTCTAACTCTACCTCATGGCGGCTAATGATGCCACTCCTACTCGTGATACTAATATCACAAATAATGAACCTAATATCTTCCCTAACCCGATTAATCTTCCACCTACTGTTGAAAATTCCCATAACATTCCTAACACTCTTGAACCTGCACAACCAATAATTGTGGTTACATTTCATAACAAAAAAAAAAAAAAAAAAAAAAAAAAAAAAACTCACCTCCTCTAGCTATCTCACTTGGAAAATTCAGCTTGAAGCCATACTTATTGGCTATAATCTTAAAGACTTTATTGATGAAAGTAAATCTATCCCACCCACTTGTGTATGCCAAGATAAGATTATCTTTGGTGCTATAGCTGCTGGTACTATCTTCCGCTCTTGGGCCTCTCATCACTGGTGTGCGGACATCTCGCGAGGCGTGGAGTATCCTAGCAAATATTTATAGGCCCTACTCGTGGCCCCATCAAGCAACTCAAGGATCAACCTAAGAAGAGGTGAAACGACAATCTCATGTTGTTACTACCTCACCAGTTGCACCCTCTTGATTGCTAGATAGTGGTGCCTCCTATCATGTTAAAACATATCTTTCTAATCTTGCTCTTCACACACACCATATGATGGTATATATATATGAAGTAATGATAGGCAATGGTTCTGGTTTTCCCATTTCACACACTAGTTTTATTTCTATCCCTCTACATCTAAATCTTTTTCGTAAGAAGGGTAAGGGAGTTTGGGATCTCAACAAAACCCGACCAACATCTTTGTTTTTCTTTCACGAATTTAATCTTCCTCTAGTAGCATATATAGCTTGTGACATTTGTATTTTGAACATAACAATATCCTATTTCTAAAATCAACTTTGGGAGGCGTTGAGCTGGGTGAAGGATAACTGTTATGATGACCTAGTGGTTGAAATGGATGCGCAACAGATTGTCAAGCACCGACAACTTGAGAACCTTTCTCCTTGTGGTTTACTGTTTAGTGATATTAATTGTTTTTTATCTTTGTTTCCAAATGTTACTCTTTGTTTTGTTAGGCGTTCTGCAAACGATGTTGCTCATTTGTTAGCAAAGGACGCTAGTTTGGGTTTAGAGAGTCGATTTTGGTTTGATACCGACCCTTCTTTTATTTTACAGGCTTTATGTACAGATCGATAATATATAATTTTTGTGTGGTTTTGTTTTTTTAAAAAAATCAACTTTGGGAAAGTTTTGATTTATAGGAAAGTTGAATAAAATAGAATAGATTAATAGAAAAATGACACATTTGGTTATTGAGTTATACCCTAGGTATAGATTCAGCGTCTCATTCTATTTTTGGTTTCTATGTTATTTATGAAGTTGTGGTTTGAGTTCTTCTTGTTAATATTCCATTAAATTTAAATGGAAAATAATAAATAAATAAAAAGCTTAAATGACAAATAAATATGCAATCTTGATTCCATATTTTAGACTATTTCTAGTGTTTAGTGTAGGGCTGTCAAACTGGGTTGAAACTAACAGTGGGGCGTGTTAGAACCACAAAAAATATGACCCGTGAGATAACGGGCCTAGCGGGCTTGGCCCTCTAAGACTCGCAGCCGCGTGGGCCTACCTGCGGCCAGGACCCATTAAAAAAAATTAAATATACATATATATGTTGACAGTACTAGTTTAGTGAGTTTCTTTGACAAACTTCAAGTTTCTATCTTTTACCTTTGTTTACCCTGCGTTGGCGTTTAGAGTTTGTCAAATAAATTATTAGAATATTGGGAACATTTGTCTCATACAAGTGAAGATGAAATCAATGTTTTATGTTTACTTATGCCATTCAATTTTTGTTTTTATTTGTTCAACTTTAACAAAAGATTAACATTAATGACTAAAACTGTCCATTTGAGAAGAACATATGGACAAAAAGAAATTTCAATAACTGAGGGACGACTCTATACATGACATATAACCGAGGGATCAAATATTCCAATTTCTCTAGATTAATTTGTAGAAAAAAAGGCTATGTACCTGAGATTGCAAGAACCACTCCAACAGCATCTGTAGAATAACCTAAACCACCAAGTCTTCTGGGGCTCTCAGCCCATAATGAGAATATCTGTAGCAGAAAATGGTCACATATACTCTGATCTACTAGAACTGTAAAGTGGAAAATGAATACAACATCTACCTCTGAATAGGCAATATCATCAAGACAGAAGACACAATATATTATGATGGCTGACATTAAGGGCCAGTTTTTGTAAATGCTCTTTCTAGGAGTTGATTTCTCATCATCCTCTGAAACCCTGTATGCGTTAGTTGCAAGTCGAAACACTTGCCGAATCATGTTTGTGTAGTGTTTCCTACATGCCCGTGAGTTGTCTATTAGGTCGTAATGCACATAAGTCAAATTAACATTAACGGGTCATTTCTTACTCTCTAAATTTTCAACCCGCTGGGCCTCCCTCAACAAAAGCAAAGAATATAAAAGAAATAATCTAATTTGAGATGGGAATTGGAGAGTAAAGAAGATGTACCGGTAGCCAAAATGAAGAAATGGTCACTGCCAATGCAAAGAGTGAAATGCAGAGACAAGGCAAGAGGTACGGAAATCTGCCAAATAGTTGAATTTGTAGTTGAATTAGAATATTTAAAAAGTGAAGTAAAACAACAAATTAAAGTAGATAAAATTACCTCCCAAATAGAGATTCTGCTGAGAACAATGAAGGATACTTCTCCGCAGGCTTCGTTTATAAGTACCCAAAAAAAAACACTTTGGTGTTCGAATTATACGTCACTGATTGTTTTAGTCACTACTAATAAAAGTTACAAATTGAACCACGGTAAGCAGGGGTGGACTATTCGCCTTTTTTTTTTTTTAATCGGTCAACTATGAATATTTACTCTTTGTGGTCGTTTGTCAGTTTATTCATGCACACTTTCAAATAGTGATTGTGAGTTTACTTGTGACTCCAGAAAAAGAAATGCAACAGAAGATGAGACCAAAACAATTAGGCCCACCCCAATTGTCTATTTTGGCACAAATTTTAATAGAAAAAAAATTGACACATTACTTTTTACACAAATGGGAGAATGAGATTTTAGCCATTTTTTTCCTATGGGATTTTGTTAGAAAATGGTGGGCCTGCCCAGAGAGGAAGAAGCTGCGCTTGTGATTATGTATATTTTATATATTTTTTTCTGTTTTAGATTTTGTTTTATTATTTTATTTTCTTTTTTTTCCTCCATCTCATTTTTTCTTTCCTAATCACATTTACAAAAACTTCTCAAAAATCACACCTGCGCAAGAAAGCCTCCTATAGCTGGGCCAATGATTAGCCCTATACCCCAGGACGTGCAAATCTAATTAAATTCGACCAAGAATGATGAGTGTTTGTCCAAAAATCAAAAGCTAAATAAGCAGTAATTGGGATTTGGAAAATTAAGGACACAATTTTTTTAATTTTTTTTTTTACCGCTGACATTCCCAAAGATAGGTATCTTTCATGAAAGAATTCTGCGGAAAATGCCTGGACATCAACAAAGTTAAGTCACACACAACATGATGAAAAATGCATAATATATATATATATATATAACTCGGTTTGATAACATAGTTAGCTTATCAACTAATTTTGACATATTTGACCATTATTAGCTATTTGATTTGGTTAAACTGTTTGATTAATTAGGCTTTTGTAACAGTTTATTGCACTAAAATAATAAAATTTAAAAAGCTATTCAAAGTAGTTTTTTTATCAACTTTTTGAGAAAGTAATTTAACATGTAATTAGCTATCAAGTAACAACTAATTACCAAACATCTTTCTACAATCAACTAATGCTATCAACTAGTCAAACTCACTAATTCAATCCATTAACAACTATTTACCAAACAACAACCCCATTAATGTAAACCAAAAGATGAGAGGAGATACATTTATTGGTCCAAGCAAACCATTGAAGCTTCCAAGAAGAAATCTAGTAATGACTGCCATCCAGAAGTTGACGCTAAAACCAAAGAGAGTATTGAAAATCACCCTGATGACAGCACATATATAGGTAGTAAGATTAGGCAGCCCGTGCTTGAATAGAATTGAGTAAAGCTAAGAATTATATATGAAAGAAAGTTGGGAAAATGGATGATCTATCATCTATTATACACTGTGGTTGTGCCAAATATAATAACTGGTTTTCGACCAAATCGATCCGCCATCCTGCCCCAGAACACAGATGTCAATGCCCTTCCAAGCATGAATGCAGATCCTTCAATTCACACATCAATTCAATTTACCCAAATTAAAGGATTAATTCAATCTACTGTGGATTAGTTATATTAACCCAAGATTATATAAATATGCAGAAAATTAGCCTACCTACATAACCTGCATAGTTGCCAATATCTTCTTCTGTCTCTGCAATTTGGAAGTCCCTTATCTGCCATGATATATAATCAATCAGGAACTCATCAAATTAAAGAGGCCCAAAGAGTTTAAAGATATGTATAAGTGTGTAACTTTACCATGAAATAAATGAATGGGAAGAGAGAAGTTATTGGGAGTGCTGAAAAGTGTGGACAAGAAAAAGATCAGATCAGATCAGATCATCAGATAATGTAGTTTGAACTAATCATCCATGAGAGAATGTTAAATAAGTTGATGACAGCAGGTAGCTTAGCTTAGCTTGTGTAGCAAGTAAAGTGATGAGATCAAGAGAATACATACATGTACAGAGCACAATACTCCAAATGGTGATAAGCATTTTGAGGGGAATCTGTGTCTGCAACTCTTTCTGCTGCTCCACCTTACACCCTGGGCACTTCTCATAGTAGCATTTCTCCCCTTTCTGCAGCAACGCCTCATTGTTCTCCAATCCCAATTCACTCGCCATTTCCATCCAACCTTACTACTTAAACTTCTCTTTCCCTTTTGTCTTTAATTTCTTCTCCTCTTTTCTGTCTGGGTTGTGTTTATAAGTGTATGGAACCAGAAGAACATGATTGGATAACCAACATGTGACTGGTTCTAATACCATTTGTTAGGATTAAGCACTTATCACATATGTCAAAAAATTATCGATTGTCAATCACATTTTTAAAATGTTAGGTGTTAGATTTGACTTTTGGAGCCCTTTACCATTCTCCGCTAAACAATCATTCCAAAAAACACTGAGTGTTGAACTTGATCACTTGACTTTTACCGACCTCTGCACAAGTGCATAACCCATCTTTTAACTATTAACCAATTATAAATCGTCAGGTAAACAAAACCTTTTGCTGATATACTCGAGTATGTTACGGTTTAACGTTGATGTGTTCGGGATTTATTATGAGGAACAGTCCGGAATTGTCGGCAATTTTCACTTCCGACAAAATAATTGCAGTGGAGAGGGACACGTACCAATAATAATGGCAAATTATAGGGCCACAATCAATTGTGAACCGTGCATCAAAACGACGTCGTTTTGATTAATGAAAACAGACAGATGAAATCACCTCCATTCCGCGCCATTCACTTTCAGTTCATATACACTGCAGTTACATTTCAACACAATTGCAGTTACATTTCGATATAACTACAATTTCATTCGATAATATAAAAACACAAATGTGAAACTGTTATTCAGTATCGGTTCATATACACTGTAGTTACATTTCAACACAACTACAGTTACATTTCGATATAACTACAGTTTCATTCGATAATATAAAACAAAAATGTGAAACTGTTATTCAGTATCAATTCATATACACTGCAGTTACATTTCAACACAACTACAATTACATTTCGATATAACTATAGTTTCATTCGATAATATAAAAACAAATGTAAGACACTATCTTTTGAGATGACATATAGTATCAGTGACCACGGTCCACGGTATAACGACTGACCAATAATTGGGGTTTTTTTTTGTCAAACATTTTCTTGTCAGGGAGATGGAGGAGAAAGTAGGCAAAATGAAAAAAGAAAAAAAAAATATAAATCTACCATCTTAATAAGAGCAAAGATTATAACAGGAAGAAAAAAGAAAAGGTTGATAGTAATTATTTATTTAAATAAATGATTCATATTATATCTGTTTAAATATTTTAAATGATTTTCGTATCTTATCTTAATTATTATTAATTTTTTCCCAAATAGCCCTGCCTCCGTTAATTTTCTTATGTGCAGCTCCGTTAATTTGTTATGTGCATGCGGTTCCTTAATTTCTTACTTCCTCAAAGTTTAATGCCTATTGCCCGTCCGCAACTTAAGATACTTTAACATTATATAACTCAAAAATAATGAAAGATAACTCATAACTCCAAGCAGTGGAAATCCCATGGTTAGTATCAATATTTTAAAAAACTTAATTAAAAAGGAGGAAAGTATCAATTTAATCATTAAAGAAAATACAACAATGCTAATCCAAAAAATATAATAGGTGTAAAATGGACATGAAAATTAGTGATGGAAGTAGAAGCCTTGTAGCATCCGTGTTTGAAAAATGTGATGAACAACTCATAGTCTTATCCAACAAACAAGTTATGCAATTGGAACAACAAGTATTGCTCCTCTTACAACCACAAATACTTATGTTTTACAATATATTAACTTATGACTAACTACATATGAATCTTGTAGGGTCAAACTCTAAGAATACAACATATCAACAACTGCTTACAAGATGAAGAATATATAATACAATTGAGGTCTCAATCTTATACACAACAAGAAAAACACATTGTATCATATACCATAACATCATTGCACGAATCCTTCTCATTCACTACCACCAGTAAACAAGAAGCAGTGAAGACACAATCAACAAAAAAGAAACTAAACTTCACTAAAGATGGAGAAGATGAAGACAATTTCGAATCTCAGCAAAAACGCGCTAAGAAAAACTAATTTATTCTACTCAAATGAGGACTATTTATCAAACTATTTTCTTCCGGTGGTTCATCATGATAGACGGTCAACTTTAAATCTCAGCAAAAACGCGCTAAAAAAAAACTAATTTATATTTATCAAATTAACTATTTTCTTCCCATGGTTCATCATGATAAACAGTCAGCTTTAGTTAGTAGTTAATTTGTTTCTAGATACTTTAGTTATAATTTAGCTAATTTCAATTTCCTTATCTTTATTAAAATAAGCATCGAGACTATTTCATTGACTATTTTATTTATTTTATTATGGTTATTAGTTTGCAAGTTAATTTTATGAAAAAATATGTCACAAGTCATAGTTATGCATTGTTAAAATATTTACTTTTATGACAAATTTGATAATCTTATATTGATATACGCCATGATACCGAATCATACTTAGCTTTAAAAAATTCTGAAATAATAATTTAAAAATATATATTGGCATTGATATATTCGCTCAAAGCGTGTGTAGAAACTAGTCTAAAAGAAAGGGAAAAAAGTGATGCAAACCAGCTTAGTTGGCTATTTAATACTATTAGGGTTGGGCAGTTTAATTAAAAAAAAAAAAAAAGCAATCGTGGGGTATTTTAGGGCTTTCATTGATTACTTTCCAACACAGTAATTCCTTGTATGTTTCTGATGCGATTGTAGGCATTTATTTTCGGTTTTTGTAGGCGGTACAAGTGTATTTTAATTTTTTTTTTCCTTCTAAAAGGTTGAATCTCTAAATCGAGGGCAACATTTTTATTTTTTAGCAACGCACATAAGTGTATCGTTATGCTGGGTTCTTGGCGTTGTAATCCATACATATATTACATTTTTTTTTTGAAAACATATATTACACTTGAAAACATGGAATTTAGAAAGCCTAACTTAAAGAATAACACTTGTAAATGAGTAATATAGTAAATACCATGGACACTTGAATTCATCATATCATCACCAAATTCAGAATACATTTTCTATATGATGGTACAATTATGCAGTCCAGCTCGCTCCTAGCTCAAGAAGACTATTGATCTACCTAAATAATCAGTGTAGTTAACATAGATGCTACACATCAAGTATTATATGGAATTTCAGTGATTATGATTGTGTAAAATAGGATTCTAGTATCAATAAATTTACTATGGTGCATCTCAATAAGAGTGTATTTCAATCCTTTAGTCCCAACTAACTACACTATATATCTTGTGTGAGGGAAATACTCCATGTATAATAAACGATATACTATACAAACAGAAATGGTCTAGTTTATAATTTTTTTTTACCACATTAAAGGGTGGAATGCACGCCACCATGACATCTGCATCCGTTTGGGCATCATGTTTCTCTCCGTGGTTACCCAGTCGTTATACCGTGGACCGTGGTCACTGATACTACAGTTCATCTTAAAAGATACTACCTTACATTTGTTTTTATATTGTCGAATGAAACTGTACTTATATCGAAATGTAACTGTAGTTGTGTTGAAATGTAACTACAATGTATATGAACTGATACTGAATAACAGTTTCACATACATTTGTGTTTTATATTATCGAATGAAACTGTAGTTATATCCAAATGTAATTGTAGTTGTGTTGAAATGTAACTGAGTGTATATGAACTGATACTGAATAACAGTTTCACATTTGTGTTTTTATATTATCGAATGGAACTGTAGTTATATCGAAATGTAACTGAAGTTATGTTGAAATGTAATTGCAGTTATGTTGAAATGTAATTGCAGTGTATATAAACTGAAAGTGAATGGCACGGAACGGAGGTCGTTTCATCTGTCTATTTTTATTAATCAAAATGACGTCGTTTTGATGCGCGGTCCACGATATAATTTGCGGTGGTTACCCTCACTAGTTGGTTGACACTCTCGAGGAAAGCGGCAAGGAGATCATGCTGTAATGGTTTAAAAAGAGGTGGTGTTAGTAGATTTGCAATGCTATGTGTTCTGGTTCTTTTTGTAAGGTTAGCATGGTAAGCATGTCCGGTCCTATCATTTTTAATATACTAAATGTATATAATGTACATTCAGTACACAAATGATGTTCATCTCCTAAATAAAATGTACATTTTTAATATATTAAAAATACATTATTTTTATACTGAACGTACATTATTTGATAGTATGGTCCACACAATAATGATTGATGTCAAAATAATAGCCCTATTAAACTTAACATATATTTTTATACCTAAAATTTAAATTATTTAAAGAAAAAAAAACTATTGTGCTATCCATACTATTAATAAGAACAAAATCAATTTTAACTTCTAGTCCAAAACACTCCTATACTATTACAGAGCGTTTGGTTGGAGAAACTTACAATTCCATTCCCACTTAATTCCCACATAATTCCGAATGTAACTAAATTCCTTTGTTTGGTGGGACGGAATTGCAATTCCCTCATTTTCATGGAATTAGAATCCCATGCCCCCCCCCCCCCCCATGGAATTAAAATTCCATGGATTTTAAGAAGAAAAAAAGACAATGATGAGACAAAATTACCCTTAAATTTTTTTAACCTAAAATTGATATCTACATTCCCTTCTAAATTATAGTGTGTATTATTCTGTTTTCAAAAAAAAAAAAAAATAGTGTGTATTATTATTCTTCGACTTCTCTTTGTGTATGTTCATTTAAATCTTTATATGCAACAACTATTCAAAATTTGCATTCTTTATATGCATTGTTTAATTATATACATCAATTTTAATGTATGTTTCTTTGAATTCTTTATATGCAGAACTCTTCAAACAACAATGACAACAACAACAAAAACAAAAACAATAACAACAACAATGGGCATTTTGGACTTTATACTACTTATTCCCTCTCAATTCTCATGTATACCAAACATTGGAATTGAAATTCCTTGTAATTTTATTCCTGTAAACCAAACACTGGAATTTAAACTCCCACTTTATTACCGCATTATTCTTTTCCCATGGAATTGCAATTCTTTTCCCACTTAATTCCTTCCCTCCACCCAAACACCCCGTTAAGGTTTGCGTAATATTGTAAAATATTGTAATACAATTCCTATTAGTACTATAATTGTACATTAAAATATGGTAATACAAATATTCATAATAAAATATTTTCTTTCATACTTTCCCACAAGTGACGATTCCCCCTAGGCCAGCTCCCGTGCTTCCCGGAGCAAATGTGGGTGGACCCCGGACCGTTAAACTGACGGAGAGAAAGACCCTGTAAATTTACCAAAAAAAAAAAAAATTCTCAATATTAACTTTTCGCACAAAACATTCCTATATTATTAAGGTTTGCATAATATTGTAAAATATTGTAATACAATTCCTATTCGTAGTACAATTGTACATTAAAATATGGTAATACAATTCCTAATAAAATATTTTCTGCCCTACTTGTAATTAGATTAAAATTACAAATTGTAATAATACAGTACATATATATATTTTCTGCAACGTAATCTATACTATTAATAAAATTTGATAATATAATTCCTTTTTTTTTTAATACAATTGACTCTATTACATTGTAATATCTATTCATCTATACTTTCTCAACCTATTGAAGCACAAAGAGTCAATAACGCCTCCACTGAGGCTCAATCTCATGACCTCCCATACGGGAAAGTCACTACATGCCATCCATCTGAGCATAGAGTGCTTGGCTGGTAATACAATTGCTAATAAAATATTTTTTTTCACTACTTTACTCTTCGTAATACAATTCTAGATTAAAATTACTAATCGTAATAATACAGTACATATATTTCCTGCAATGTAATCTATACTATTAATAAAAACAAAATTTTCAATTTTAACTTTCAGCTCAAAACACTCCTATACTATTAAGGTTTGCGCAATATTATAATACAATTCATATTCGTACTACAATTGCACATTAAAATATGGTAATACAAATCCTAATAAAATATATTCTTCCTTACTTTCTTAATCGTAATACAATTGTAGATTAAAATTACTAATCGTAATAATACAGTACATATATTTCCTGCAACGTAATATATACTATTAATAAAAAAAAATCTCCATTTAACTCCCCACCCAAAAAACTCCTATACAATTACAGGGCGTTTGGTTGGAGGGAGGGAATTTGATGGGAAAAGAATTGTAATTTCATGAGAAAAGAATAATGTGTGAATAAAGTGGAGTTTAAATTCCAGTGTTTGGTATGCGGGAATATAATTACTGGGAATTTCAATTCCAATGTTTGGTATAAATGGGAATTGAGAGGGAATAAGTAATATAAAGTCGAAAATGCCCATTCTTCTTGTTGTTATTTATTTATTTATTTATTTATTATTATTATTATTATTATTATTATTATTATTATTATTATTATATTCTTAAATGACAAGTATCTATTGGACCCATTTGTATACTCAAACCCAAAAAATATAACATATTAAATTCAAAAGCACTCATCTATCGTATCTCTTGAACTAAAAAAATCACAAGCATTTAATTTGGGTAGTCAGAAATTTTGTAGAGGTTATACATATAAAGAATTCAAAGGACCATACACAAAAGTTGTTGTATATAAACAATGGAAATTTTGAATAGTTGCTGCATATAAATATTTAAAGAAACATACACAAAGGGAAGTCGTAAAATAATACACTCTATGATTTTGAAGGGAATGCTAGACATCAATTTTAGGTTAAAATAAGAGAGGGGTAATTTTGTCTCAAGGTTATCTTTTTTTCTTCCTAAAATCCGTGGGATTAAAATCCCAGGGGGGGCCATGGGATTCTAATTCCATGAAAATGAGGGAATTGCAATTCCGAATTACAATTCCCTCCAACCAAACGAAGGAATTTAGTTCCCTTCGGAATTAAGTGGGAATTACGTGGGAAAGGAATGGTAATTCCCTCCAACCAAACACCCTGTTAAGGTTTGCGTAATATTGTAAAATATGGTAATATAATTCATATTCGTACTACAATTGTACATTAAATTATGGTAATACAGTTCCTAATACAATATTTTTTTTCTACTTTCCTCTTCGTAATACAATTCTAGATTAAAATTAATAATCATAATAATACAGTACATATATTTCCATGCAACGTAATTTATACTATTAATAAAAATAAAATCTTTCATTAACTTTCCGCCCAAAACACTCATATATTATTAAGATTTGCGTAATATTGTAAAATATGGTAATGCAGTTCCTATTCGTACTACAATCGTACAATAAAATATGTTAATACAATTCTTAAGACAATATATTATTTTCTACTTTCCTATTCGTAATACAATTCTAGATTAAAATTAATAATCGTAATAATACAGTACATATATTTCCTGTAACGTAATCTATACTACTAATAAAAACAAAATTCTCAATTTTAACTTTTAGTCAAAACACTCCTATAATATTAAGGTTTGCGTAATATTGTAGTACAGTTCTTATTCGTACTACAATTGTACGTACATTAAAATATGTTAATACAATTGCTAATACAATATATTCTTTCCAACTTTCGTATTTGTAAACCAATTCTAGATTAAAATTACTAATCGTAATAATACAGTATATATAGTTCTCTGCAACATAATCTATATTATTAATAAAAAACAAAATTCTCAATTTTAACTTCAAGCCTAAAACACTCCTATACTATTAATGTTTGCATAATAATAATAATAATAATAATAATAATAATAATAATAATAATAAGAACCAGGCTTAGGGGCTAGGGCTTCCACCATAACTCAAGAAAACAAACAGTCAGTCGGTCACCGCCGCAGAACTCAGAAGTCCAGAACGAAAGTGGACTCGAAGACAGGCTAACAGAGAACTGAGAGATGAGAAATTGCCAAGGACTCGAAGACGAGAACTAAGAACTGAGAAGAGAGAACATATACTGTGAGTTTGAGAGAATCAGCGAAACTCAGAAGCAGAGAGCCAGAGAGAATCGGAGAACGGAGATCAAGGCCGGTCCTGAGCACGGGCGGGATGGGTGACCGCCCAGGGCCCCATGATAGAAGGGGCCTATCCATATATATGTATATGTATACATATATCTATTATAGTGTTATAATTAGTGTTATAATTATATTAAAAAATAAAAAATTAGTGTTATAATTATATTAGAAAATAAAAAATTAATGTTATAATTATATTAGAAAACAAAAAATTAAGAATAGATGGGACTGCAGGAAGCTGAGAATCGACGCTTAATTAAATAGTTTAGAAATAGAATCGACACCCTAACCGGCTAACCCATTCGTCTTCTTCAATAATTTTTTTTTCCAATTCGATTAATCAACGATTGTTCATTTGTTTGCTAGTTTGGGCCACATTGTATGTTGTAACTTGTAAGTTTTCTTCTATTTACTACACACATGCAACACAGCACACCTATAGGGCATTAGGGATTTAGGGCTATAAATCTATAATTCTCTAATGAGTAATGTTTATTTGGATAATGAATTTTGCGATTTCTGTAATTCTAGAATATATATATATATAATTTTTGAATTATAATTACCCTGAGTTATTGAGTTATGTCTCATCCATTATATTTACATGGATAGAGAGTGAAAGAAGAAATGAACAAAAAAATTGTAGTTGTGGAGCTGTTTTAAAATTGTTTTATATAAAGTTACCTAAAAAGCATTTATGTGATGGTGAAAAAAGAAAAGAAAAAAAGTAGAGCAGGTAATAGAATCACAAAAATGAGCTATAAATAAATTTTTCATAAAATCAAAATCATTTAATGAAAATTTGAAACAATCTAAAGAAAATTTAAATGACCAAGGCCATGTTAATGACGATTTTTGAGAAGGATATGCTAGAGAATGTTAATCTTGATGCAATTATCGATGATTTTGCATAGCACGTAAATTTTTTTTTGTCATGATTACTTTTGTATTTAAAATATGTTGAAAATTTTCTAATCGTATTTTTTGTTATTCGATATTATTATTTTTTAGTATTATTACATTTAAATTTTAGTTTTTCATATAAGGGACCCATTTTTTTAATTTCGCTCAGGGCCTCTAAAATGTTTGGACCGGCCCTGACGGAGATGGAGAACGAGAGAAGTTCTCGCTTCTCAAAGCGAAGAAGGTGACCAGAGATGGAAAACTCAAGAGTGAAGAAGGAGAGAATCAGAGCAATCAGAGAGATGCGACTGCGCGAATTGGGATAAACAATAGATGCCAGTCGCGATAAGGGCGCTTATATAGTTAGCCTAAACGACGTCGTATATAAAACGTCTACACAACCCTAGCATATATCGGATATTCGGATGGGTGGGTGGGGGGTTTTTAGGCACCCAACCTGAAGTCAAATACCCACCTTTCATACCCTTCTCCGGTTTGGTTAATCAACTCGGATACGGACCCCAATCCGATGTCGTTTCCGGGTACTGATGGGTGTAGTTTTCGCGATGGATGGAAAGAAATAGATGTTAAAACGGAAAGATTTCCGAGTATCGTTCTCAAAGGATGGCAAGGAGGGAGTTCAAGCGGTAAGGGGATTAAGCACAAGAGTGTTTAGTGTTTGAAAGCTAACCCAAACATAGTAAGAAAATGCACATGAAACATCATGAAAATAAGGAACAAACAAAGGAAACAATCAATTGGAAAGGAGGATTTGGATCTTGCAACTCATATAGGTATCCTTGATTTCCTAAGATATTAGGCTAGCAACACTTAGATAATGAAGATGAGACAAGGTCACCAACACCACCGCCACTCTCGTGGTCAATGGACTCACTCCTTAGACCGTAATGTCATCATTGTGATCATTAGGCTAGGAGAGACATTTTGTCAAACACGTTATGTGCCTCTTATCTTCCACTTCTCCCTTTTCTCAAAGGTGAGAGGGAAATGTGATAGGCTAGGCTAAGGAATAACCTTACTCTCGTAAGTGAGACTCCTTCTCCAAACATCTCTCATATAGGTTGATCATTCCCACACAAGAGTCAACGAAGATCACCATTCACACAATCAAACTCATAGTCAAAGCAATTGCAAAACCTAATTAATCAATTCAAAGCTCAAGAATATCCATACAACATTGCTCAATCCAAATCCACAAAGATCTATCTAATCATACTTGAAATTGAAATAGCAAAAGCAAAAGTAATGACAAGAAATTAAAAGGAAGACTTAGCTTGAAATTAAACCTTGAACTTGAAATTGAATGTAGATCTCAATCTTGCAACAATGAAATTCTTCTCTAATTCTAATCTAAACTAAGAATTGCAATGTGGAGTGAATTGGGAATGTGGAGTGAATTGGGGGAGATCTCTCTAGGCTAATCCTAGAGAGAGAAATATTCTAAACTGATCTAAAATGAAAATGTGATGGATCCCCTGCAAAATGGCTCAATTCCCCTTTTAAATCTCGCCCAACCGCCAATTTTCCGCGATGGACGCACGGGTGGACGCGCGTCCACGGGCGCGTCCACTGCGATAAATGCGTCCAGACTTCAACTTCTGCGAGCGTTTTGATGGACGCCCGGGTGGACGCGCGCGTCCACTGCGCGTCCACAGCAGACTGCTGCACAGACTTCAAACTTCAGAGAGTGAAAAATTGGACGCAGAGGTGGACGCGCGTTGGACGCGCGTCCACAGGGCGTCCATGGTGTATTTCGCACTCCAACTTCGACTCGTGAATCCTTCTTCCAAATCTAGCCATTTTCTGCCTTTTTGCCCATCTTTTTACCTACAAAATGATTAACCAAGTGTGGAACGGGGTCCAATGGCAATATGAAGCATTCTAACTCAATTTAACACTAAAACATTCATAAAAGCTTTAACTTGTATACTAAACGATCCATGAATAACCTTATAAAATTGGTATATTTTGCACTTATCAAACTTTCCACACTTTAAACCTTGCTTGTCCTCAAGCAAGTAATCATAGGACAACCAACACCCCAAGTGCAAAATATATCACCAAAACTTTAGAAACGCATATGAGCTAGATGGAAGAACAAAGCACAACATTGAAATTAAGGTTTCCTTTATTCTATCAAAGAAATGTGTCCATAAATGAACCATAAAGTTCAATAGTGAATATCCCAAGACTTGACACCCTTCTTTTGGTAAAGTAAATTTTCGGTAATAGACTTTGTTTCACACTTTTCAAGCATGCATACCAAAAGGGGATTCACCAAATATTCTGAAAGGGCCACTAGCCGAGCCAACTAGTGGGAACGATGTGCACAAGTCAGTGCTAATAGTCCAACCTTATAACCTCAAGCCCCCTAGATTCTAGCGTGATTAACAAAAAAGCTTAAAGGTTGTCTACTACCCCTCAAGACCAACCATCGGGCTACCCGATCTCACATGGAGCTCCATGCTTTTCCGAGAACTGTGCAATAGGTGCCCGGTCCTAACGGGATAGATCTCTCCTTTTCTCATTCCCCAAGATAACCTCATTGGGCTACCCGACTTCACATGGATCTCCATGCTTTTTCGAAGACGGTGCAATGGGTGCCCGAATCTTGGCGGAATGGCTCTCTTAAATTTTCTCATCTCCCAAGACCTCGTATCGGGGCAACCGACTTCACGTGGATCTCCACGCTTTTTCGAAGACAGTGCGATGGTTGCCCCCAACTTGCCCTAGCGAGACGGTTCATCTTTTTCATTTCCTAAGGTGGCCACATTGGGCTCTTTTGGGGTTTTGGCCTCATTGGGCTCTTTTAAACAAAATAAAGCAAAGCATCACCTTCACAACCCCACACACCACCTTCAGGAGAGCAAAACAACAAAAATTATGTTCATTTCCGGGCTTAGCATATTATCTTTCTAGCATTGGCGAGTGCACACTCCCACTTCGAGGGATCATTGACTATGGTCCAAACAAAATAGAGGGTGAATTATCATGCAAGCACACAATATAATCAAATTTCACAAGTGCAAAAGAATTCATATCAAGGGATATTCAACACTGAACTCAATTATTCCTTCATAGCAACACATTTCTAAGATAGATTAAACAAAACATTAATTTCAACACCACACAAGATTCTATACTAAGCATCATATACTTAACCACATTTTAAGCACAAAGTGCTTCCCTTTCCACACTTTAGAAATGAACATCGTCCTCGATGTTCGCTCTATGCACACGGTGGGAAAGATATAAGGTCATTCGCCTAGTGCAATGCCCTTTCCACACTTTAGAAGTGGGCTATGGGCTAGGAGGATCACAACAAACATGCTTTTATGAATGATTCACAACATGCAAATGCAAAGCGTCATGCCATCAATTCCCGGTTTCCACACTTTAAAACGAAAGCATATAAGTAATGAAAATAAGTAAGGGAGATAAAGAGACTCCCCTTGTTGCTTCTCTTCGAGTACCTTGCCTTTAATCATGGTTGGGAAAGGCATAACCTCTTAGCTTTGAGCTATTTATCACTTTCCCTACACCATCAACAAACACATTGCAATACTACAAACCATATTAGAGAATTTATCTTCCATTAATGCAAAACTTTGTTGAAAGCAAAAGTAAACGACAAAAACAAAATGCGTAAAAATGTAAGATAACATCGGGTTGCCTCCCGAGAAGCGCTCCGTTTAACGTCCGTAGCCCGACGCAACTTTCAAGCTCTCGTTCCAACATACTTGGACGGGGACAAGTCCTTTTGCCCCATCCACTCTTTCTTCAAGATATGCCCTCAA
>NC_044930.1:12178941-12213109 GCF_003576645.1 Ipomoea triloba
ATCTACCACTTTTTCAACTCCATCATCAACACAATCAATATTAGCATTATCAAAATGAATGGGCACACCAATATCATCACAATCATTATTCTCATCACACATGTCGGCCTAAGATTTAGAAATTTTATCACCAAGAGTAGTGCTAACACTAATAGGGTCAAGTGTCTTACCACATGCAAGCTCAATAGTGTCACCACATGACTTTTCCTCTTCCCACACTATCTCCACATCACAATCACTCTCCTTTTCCTCAACATTCTCATATTCTTGCTTCCACCCTTCCCTAATATTGGCCATTTCTTGCTGTAATTCTTCTATTCTTGCCAACATCTTGTTCTTCATGTCTTCCATGTTTTCCTCCTCATATGGTTGCATCATGTACTCCTCATTCTCATAGTGGTTGCACTCTTGATCAACTTCGTCCCTATGGTGCTTGTACCTACAATCACATGGGAAGTTAGTCTTACATTTCTTGCAATATGGGTACTTTTGGCATTGATACCTATAGTGAGGCCCTTTACAAGCAAAACAAATCACTTGTCGGTTCATATCTTCAAGCATGTGTTCCTCAATGGTCTTGAAGCGGTCATTTGGGTCTCTTGGCTTGGGTTTCAACCAATGGTCATACATGTGTTCGATAATAGATTTCTTCTTGGGTGGAGGTGTGTTTTGAGTGTACGATTGTGGAGAGTAGGATTGGGATGGGTAAGAGTCGTAGGATTGAGAATTAGAGAATCCTCTTTGTTGAGGGTAGTCATCATCCTCGTCATAGTGGGTAGATTGATATGATTTTGAATTGTAGCTTTGGTGAGATGCACTCCTCCTATACCCCCGGTATTCATAAGAATAGTCTTCTTGATCACGATAATCCTCCTCATAATCATCCCGACAATACCTAGGTGTCCGGTATTCCCTTGAATGATCATAAGAGATGTCTCTCCTTAGTGGTTGTGTCCGACTTGAATGCTCATAATCGTGACTATGATAGGACTCTTGGTAACTCTCCGGTGGTGGGGCTCTTCTTGAGTGGGTGTAGTCACCATCTTCTCTTTCATCAAATTGAGCTCTTAGTGATTGCCTTCTTGGTTGGTATTCTTCTTGTGAAGATCCATATGTCCTTGAGTAAGGTTGTTCATAGTCCTCATAATCTCTATAACCATAGGGGTTAGAAACTTGAGCATTATAGCCTCCCCTTGGTTACCTATATCTTCCTTGGTCCTCATAGTAATCCTCTTGTTGATATCTTGCTTGAGAATACATTATAGAGGATCAACCTATCAACACAAAGACAAGAGAGTGTTTTGCAACTAGAAGTAGTTGCAAGTGAGAGTAGTAGCAAATGAAATGACAAAAAGATTAAAATGTAAACAAAGTAAATTGCAAAAATAGAAAGTAAAATGGGGGGTTAGACTCTCTAACTTGAACACTTGCTCATGTTAATCCAAAGGCACTTACTACTCAAAAACCGATGCCATCCCCGGCAACGGCGCCATTTGATGNTAGATAATGAAGATGAGACAAGGTCACCAACACCACCGCCACTCTCGTGGTCAATGGACTCACTCCTTAGACCGTAATGTCATCATTGTGATCATTAGGCTAGGAGAGACATTTTGTCAAACACGTTATGTGCCTCTTATCTTCCACTTCTCCCTTTTCTCAAAGGTGAGAGGGAAATGTGATAGGCTAGGCTAAGGAATAACCTTACTCTCGTAAGTGAGACTCCTTCTCCAAACATCTCTCATATAGGTTGATCATTCCCACACAAGAGTCAACGAAGATCACCATTCACACAATCAAACTCATAGTCAAAGCAATTGCAAAACCTAATTAATCAATTCAAAGCTCAAGAATATCCATACAACATTGCTCAATCCAAATCCACAAAGATCTATCTAATCATACTTGAAATTGAAATAGCAAAAGCAAAAGTAATGACAAGAAATTAAAAGGAAGACTTAGCTTGAAATTAAACCTTGAACTTGAAATTGAATGTAGATCTCAATCTTGCAACAATGAAATTCTTCTCTAATTCTAATCTAAACTAAGAATTGCAATGTGGAGTGAATTGGGAATGTGGAGTGAATTGGGGGAGATCTCTCTAGGCTAATCCTAGAGAGAGAAATATTCTAAACTGATCTAAAATGAAAATGTGATGGATCTCCTGCAAAATGGCTCAATTCCCCTTTTAAATCTCGCCCAACCGCCAATTTTCCGCGATGGACGCACGGGTGGACGCGTGTCCACGGGCGCGTCCACTGCGATAAATGCGTCCAGACTTCAACTTCTGCGAGCGTTCTGATGGACGCCCGGGTGGATGCGCGCGTCCACTGCGCGTCCACAGCAGACTGCTGCACAGACTTCAAACTTCAGAGAGTGAAAAATTGGACGCAGGGGTGGACGCCTGGTGGAAGCGCGTTGGACGCGCGTCCACTGGGCGTCCACAGGGCGTCCATGGTGTATTTCGCACTCTAACTTCGACTCGTGAATCCTTCTTCCAAATCTAGCCATTTTCTGCCTTTTTGCCCATCTTTTTACCTACAAAATGATTAACCAAGTGTGGAACGGGTTCCAATGGCAATATGATGCATTCTAACGCTATTTAACACTAAAACATTCATAAAAGCTTTAACTTGTATACTAAACGATCCATGAATAACCTTATAAAATTGGTATATTTTGCACTTATCAGGTACGGGTCGGTCGGATATCTGCCCAAATTTCAGATGCTGCACAGCCCTAGACCCGATAAAAACATGAGTTAGTCTAAGTATGATACAGATCTAAACGTTGCTCGTTCTCTTCGGTTCCAAGCTCATCTCGCACTAGAATTCTGGGGACACTACGTGATGCATGCAGTATTTCTTATAAATAGGACGCCATCTCCGGTCATCAATGGGTCCAGTCCCTACCAACGGCTATATGGAAATATCCCGGATCTTGATAACATCAGGGTATTCGGCAACCTATGCTATGCTGCCACTCTGTCGAACAACAGACACAAAATGGCACCTCGTGGTCGAAAAAGGCATATTCATTGGTATTCCTGATGGCACGAAATGATATATCATCTATGATTTACATGATGGATCTACATTTGTGTCCAGAGATGTTCACTCCCATGAAGATCAGTTCCCCAGGGCTATTAATGGTTCTGAATCTCAAACAAAGGAACCTCCAGATCCTCCTCTTCCAAATGTTCCTACATCTCTGGAAACAGAGACATATACACAATCAGTGCAGGATCCTATTGACCATGGACAGCCACAGCAGAGTCCTATCGATCACGGCCATACACAACAGCATAGCACCCCTACAACAAAATATAATGATGAACAGATAATAACAGATTATGTTCCTAGCAGTGCAAATGATAGCGTTGCGGATATTCCACCAGAACAGCCATGCGACATTTCCTCTGTCCAGCCCAGACGATCTGACAGAGCTCGCCGTATCCCCTCCAAGCTACAGGATTACTATTGTGATACAGCCATAAAAGAAGGTTCATCCCCTCATTCTCTATCCAAAGTTATTTCATATAATAACCTATCTCTGCCTCATATGGTTTTCTCTATGGCTGTAACTTTTGTTGATGAGCCAAAGTCTTACAATCAAGCCATTAAACATACCTGTTGGAAAGAGGCGATGGCTGCTGAGATTAAAGCACTGCAAGACAACAACACCTAGACACTGGCTAATCTACCACTTGAAAAAACACCGATAGGGAGTAAATGGGTTTACAAGGTAAAACTAAAAGCTGATGGTTCCGTCGAACGCTACAAGGCGAGACTAGTCGCAAAGGGGTACACGCAGCAGCTCGGAGTGGATTACATAGAAACTTTCTCACCTGTGGCAAGAATCAAAACCATACGTACATATATTCTTAGCCATGGCAACCTCCCGGGCATGGCATATTCACCAATTAGACATCAACAACGCCTTTCTCCACGGTGATTTGAACGAAGAAGTTTACATGGTTCTTCCTCCTGGATTTCAAGGGGAGAAACTGGGGCAAGTATGCAAGCTTCTACGATCCCTCTATGGTTTAAAGCAGGCAAGCCGTTAGTGGAATGCTAAACTAAGCTCAGCTCTTGTTCATGAATGTTTTAAACCGTCCCCGGCGGATCCATCTCTGTTCACTAAAGGCTGTGCCACAAACTTCATCGTCATTCTAGTATACGTGGATGACATCTTGGTCACCAACCCCAATCTGCAACTCATACAAGGGTTAAAAACATTATTAGATAATGCCTTCAAGATCAAGGACCTCGGTTCTTTGGGTTATTTTCTGGGAATTGAAGCTCACATGAGTGATACCGGCCTGAATCTATGCCAACGCAAGTATCTGGACATCCTAACTGAGTCTGGCTTCATCAATTCCAAGCCGGTAATAAACACACCAATGGTTCCCGGTCATCAGTTGAGCAGAGATGGTGGCACCAGTCTCCCTGATACTGGTAGTTACAGACGTCTTGTAGGAAGATTGCTGTATTTAACTACAACAAGACCTGACATCTCCTTAGCAGTTCAACAATTGAGCCAATACGTTGATGCTCCAACAGACCAGCACCTTGTTGCGGCACATAGGGTACTCCGATATATCAAGAAAGCTCCAGGTCAAGGCCTGTTTTACCCCAAACATGATGCCATGCAACTTAACGTATTCTCCGACTCAGACTGGGCAGCATGCATGGAAACTCGCAGATCTATCACCGGGTCCTGCATTTTTCTCGGATCAGCCCTTATATCATGGAGATCGAAAAAGCAAGTGACAGTCTCGCGTTCATCATCTGAGGCAGAATACCGCGCCCTTGTAGGCACTGTGTGTGAAGTTCAGTGGCTCACTTCTCTACTGAATGATCTCCAAATACAGCTACTCAAACCAGCCACAGTCTTTTGTGATAACAAATCCGCGATAGCCATAGCTGAAAATCATGTATTTCATGAGAGAACGAAGCATATTGACATTGATTGTCATCTAGTTCGCGAGAAGGTCAACCAAGGGCTTATTAAACTCCTAGCAGTTCCATCATCAAATCAAATCGCTGGTGGCCTTACAAAAGCTCTCCCTACAGCAATGTTTCAAATATTCACCTCTAAACTGGGCACACAAAACATGCATGCCCCAGTTTACGGGGGGTATTGGAGGGTGATGAACCAAAGCAGACTGAGTAGTGAATTGAACGGTTATTGTATTATGTTATAAGCATAAGGGACTTTCTTGTCCTTACACACCCTTAATTAGTTGCAACCGTTCCATGTATATAAGCTCATCACCTTCTTTCTGTTGAATGTAACTTCACTTTTATACTCAGCAAATGACAGTTCAATCCAGCTTTCCCTTCCCTTCATTCTGTACGTGAAACTCGTCATTATCATTAGATAGAATTCTCATTATCATCTCAACGACTTGGATTGATCACTTTTAATTGATACAATTGGAATTGTTTGTTATCATTTTATTTAATTGCATGTACTCATTTTGTTTTTGTTTTTGTTTTTCTTTTGTTTTTGATTTTTTTTTTCATTTCCAAAGGTATAACAATTGAAAACAAAAAGATTAATTGTTAATAAAACTTAGATAATTCAATATACTCATTTGTATGAAATGGGCTTGGCAAAAGAATTTACGAGATATTGAAATTCAGTTTGACGCTGAAAATGTAGTGCAATGGATGGATACAGGAAGAAGACATGGACAAATGACTAATTCGGCAATGTATTGAGAAAGCTAGGTGGTGGCTTGACAGAGATTGGATGATTTCTATCCGTGTAATATACCACGAACAAAATAGGGTAGCTGATAGTCTTGCCTCAATGGGCCCTTATCTACACAAAGAGTGGAAGATTCTCAACACTTACCCCGAAAGTGATGAGGCTTATCTTAATGATTTGGTGCATGTTACTCGTGCTTTGAGAGTAAGGGAGATAAGCTATAGTTTTTCTCCCCAGGGTTCCTCCCTCCCTTTCTGATCGAAAAAAAAAAAAACACATTTGTGAGAATATTTCCAGTTTAATAGTGCAAAATAGAAGGTAAGAAACAGAAAGTGACTCAAAGTGATGGGTCAGTGCGTTTGTTTGTGATAAATGGAAACTTTCGGAATTAGTGTTTTCACATTTCAAATTTTATTAGTTAGAAATATTTTGGAATTTGGATGACTTTATGATAAAAAAAAAAAATTCAAAAATGCATTTCAGATGTTTAAAATTTTAAAAATGGGTATAAAATTATTATATTGAGTTAAAGTACACATGTTAAGTATACGTACATTTTCAAATAGTAATTACAAGTTTTTTTTTTTTTTTTGGGTTATTTTCTTTAAAAAAACAATTCAAATCCTTTTGGCAACATACCCATTTGTCGAAACTTCTTGATGCATAGCTCCAACATTCAATCAATCAATGCAAGCTTCAAATCTTTGATGAATTAATTTACTTTGTTATTCCAATTTTTATGTTTTAAAAAAAAAATTATTTTGTATTTGCCGAGTACCTTGTGCCCAGATGGTGCCTTTGTGATTCTCATTGAGAGAAGGTCACATGATATACTACTTTGTAATAGAGTCAATAGTACTCAAAAAAGAAAATTTTATTTTGTATTTTTAATGAAGGCGATAACGAAAGTGTGTACAACATACTTAAATATTTAATTTTAATAATGTTTTGAGCATTGTATTTCTTATTTTAAATGGATTTTGTAGATAAATACTAATATTCATGCATATTTAAGAAGAAAATATAATATTTACAAGTATACTCCTATATTTATTTATTTTTATAAATTTATGTTTTCCCTATAACTCGTTTCCTACATTTTTTGAAATTGTCATTTTCAAATATCTTGTTTTCCATTTTTGTGCTACATAAGTTTTATTAGTCAACTAGCATAAAGTATAAACAAAGACTACGAATTTATACATGAAAATAAAGTGCAAAAGTAAATAAATATAATGAATTATAGTGATTTTATTATAAAAATAATTTTTTTTTAAAAATAATATAACTCACTTTTAAATAGTGGACTTTTATTATTATTATTATTTTTTTATTTTTTTAAGGAAATCAGTGGACTCTTTAATAAATCTGGGGTGAGGTGCCAAAGACCTTGTGGTCAAGTGGCATCCGGTGTCCCATTTAACACTCCCACATGGATGATGGAAGTGGGTTCGAGCCTCAGGCAACTGTTGACTCGTTGTGTAGGTTGAGAAAGTAGCTATGAACAGATACTAAAGTAGCTATGAACAGATACTACATTGTAACAGAGTCAGTAGTACTCAAAAAAAAAGAAATCTACAAGAAAAATGCTCATAGACAACGGTTAAAAACCGTTGTCTATGAGGTAAAATTTCTGTTGTTGAAGCCGGTGTTGTTGTAAGTCCCGCGCAAAGACAAAGGTTTTTAACCGTTGTCTATTGAGTGTTGTTGAAAGTCACGCACATAGACAATGGTTTTTAATCGTTGTCGAAAAGACAACGGTTAAAAACCGTTGTCTATTGAGTGTTGTTGAAGCCGGTGTTGTTGAAAGTCACGCACATAGACAAACGGTTTTTAACCGTTGTCTTTTCTAGAAAAGACAACGGTTAAAAACCGTTGTCTATTGATGAGTGTTGTTGAAACCGGTGTTGTTGTAAGTCCCGCACAACGACAACGCTTTTTAACCGTTGTCTTTTCTTCAAATGACTTTAATTGTTGTTGAAACTAGTATTGTTAAAACACAAAATTAATTATTTGATAAATTTTTGCAAACGCTACATTTAGGAACATTTGCATATGGCATTTTGAGGAAAAAATATAATTTTTCCCAAAACACCTCTAATTAATAATATTAGTTTAAAAAACATTGAAAGTGAGGGTCGAACCCGGCCTAACCGAGATTTGGCAATCATAGAGCCTTGAGGCTCCTTATTGAGGCTCTATTCCAACTTTTCCAACCCTAAATAATTTACTCCTTCCTTTTTAATTATAAAATAATTAAAAAGGGGATGAATGAAGGATAATTTCACTTCACTTTCCATCCTAGGGTTTTAACGCACGAGCCCTGCACTGACATACTACTGCTCGTTCAGGGGCCCTTCACATACTTCAAAAACATTAAACCTAGCAGCTGCAAATCAAAGCCAAAGGAGAGAGAGATCACCGAATCGGAAGAGAGACCGGTCGAAGCCGACGTTGCTCACCATCCCTCCGCCGTCCCCAGGGTCGAAGCCGACGTTGCTCACCATCCCTCCGCCGTCCCCAGCGTCGAAGCCGACGTTGCTCACCATCCCTCCGCCGTCCCCAGCAGCATCATCTACTAGCCTCGCCGTTCACCGGAAAGAGCAGCAAAGACGACGCCACCGCCGGGAAACGCTGCTTCGCCGTCGCTGTCACCGGACCAAACCCGATCGACAAATCGGAGCCCAAAAATTGGCAAAGAAATCCGATGGAAAGGTTTTTGTATCTTTTTTAGTGATTTCGCTATTTCTCTAACGCCCAACGACGATCGAGGTTGCCGGAAAGAGACGCGTATCAGCGACCATTCGAATGGTTACCGGCTAGAACCTCAAAGGAGAAACCAAAATTTCCATATTCCTTTTTGAGTTAATTACCGATTTGGTCCCTCAACTATTGGGATTTCACGACTGCAATTAAAGAAAAACAAAAACTTAAGCCTGACAAAACTAATTAAAGAAATTGATTATAAATGTAGATATATAAATAATTTAAAAATGTAAATTAACTTTAAAAAGTTTATTTAAGTTTACAATAAAAGTGATGTTCATCAAAAGTTGTATACAATTTACAATTATATTAATGAATTATAATCTTATAGATGTTTTTTTTTTTAATGTAATAAGGTATTTAGAATTTTAGGTTAACTTTTTATAAATAAAAATAAAATTTTATTTAAAAGAAAAATAATAATGTACCTAGGCGCCTAGGCGCTCCTGATTACTTGGTGGCGCGTAGCAGTTTTTTCAACATTGCTATTTATAAGTCTTTCTTATAAAGAATTCTTGCGAATTTTTTAAAATAGTTTGAAATTTTATGTGCAAAATAATTTCTTTCTTTATTTTCTTCATCCAACTCTAAATAATTTACTCCTTCCTTTTTAACTATAAAATAATTAAAAAGGGGATTAATGAAGGATAATTTCACTTCACTTTCCATCCTAGGGTTTTAACGCACGAGGTCTGCACTGACATACTACTGCTCGTGCAGGTGCCTTTCACATACTTCAAAAACATTAAACCTAGCAGCTGCAAATCAAAGCCAAAGGAGAGAGAGATCACCGAATATGAAGAGAGACCGGTCGAAGGAAGCCGACGTTGCTCACCATCCCTCCGCCGTCCCCAGCAGCATCATCTACTAGCCTCGCCGTTCACCGGAAAGAGCAGCAAAGACGACGCCACCACCAGGAAACGCAGCTTCGCCGTCGCTGTCACCGGACCAAATCCGATCGACAAATCGGAGCCCAAAAATTGGAAAACAAATCCGATGGCCAGGTTTTTGTATCTTTTTTAGTGATTTCGCTATTTCTCTACCGCCCAACGACGGTCGAGGTTGCCGTAAAGAGACGCGCATCACTGACCATTCGAATGGTTACGGGCTAGAACTTCAAAGGGGAAACCAAAATTTCCAAATTCCTTTTTGAGTTAATTACCGATTTGGTCACTCAACTATTGGGATTTCACGACTTTGATTAAATAAAAACAAAAACTTAAGCCTGACAAAACTAATTAAAGAAATTGATTATAAATGTAGATATATAAATAATTTAAAAAATGTAAATTAATTTTAAAAAGTTTATTTAAGTTTACAATAAAAGTGATGTTCATCAAAAGTTGTATACAATTTAGAATTATATTAATCAATTATAATATTATAGATGTTTTTTTTTTTAATGTAATAAGGTTTTTAGAATTTTAGGTTAATTTTGTAAAAATAGAATTCAAATTTTATTTATAAAAAAAAAGTAATAATATACCTAGGCGCCTAGGCACTCCTGATTACTTGGTGGCGCGTAGCAGTTTTTTCAACATTGCTACTTATAAGTCTTTCTTATAAAGAATTCTTGTGAATTTTTTAAAATAGTTTGAAATTTTATGTGCAAAATAATTTCTTTCTTTCTTTTCTTCATCCAACTCTAAATAATTTACTCCTTCCTTTTTAATTACTTCATCCAACTCTAAATAATTTACTCCTTCCTTTTTAATTATAAAATAATTAAATAAATAATTTACTCCTTCCTTTTTAATTATAAAATAATTAAATAGGGGATGAATGAAGGATAATTTCACTTCACTTTCCATCCTAGGGTTTTAACGCACGAGACCTGCACTGACATACTACTGCTCGTGCAGGTGCCCTTCACATACTACAAAAACATTAAACGTAGCAGCTGCAAATCAAAGCCAAAGGAGTGAGAGATCACCGAATCGGAATAAAGACCGGTCGAAGCCGACGTTGCTCACCATCCCTCCGCCATCCCCAGCCGCATCATCTACTAGCCTCGCCGTTCACCGGAAAGAGCAGCAACGACGACGCCACCGCCGGGAAACCCTGCTTCGTAGTCGCTGTCACCGGACAAAACCCGATAGAAGAATCGGAGCCCAAAAATTGGCAAACAAATCCGATGGGCATGTTTTTTTGTATTTTTTTTAATGATTTCGCTATTTCTCTACCGCCCAACGACGGTCGAGGTTGCCGGAAAGAGACGAGTATCAGCAACCATTCGAATGGTTACCGGCTAGAACCTCAAAGGAGAAACCAAAATTTCCATATTCCTTTTTGAGTTAATTACCGATTTGGTCACTCAACTATTGGGATTTCACGACTCCAATTAAAGAAAAACAAAAACTTAAGCCTGACAAAACTAATTAAAGAAATTGATTATAAATGTAGATATATAAATAATTTAAAAATGTAAATTAACTTTAAAAAGTTTATTTAAGTTTACAATAAAAGTGATGTTCATCAAAAGTTGTATACAATTTACAATTATATTAATCAATTATAATCTTATAGATGTTTTTTTTTTTTTTTAATGTAATAAGGTATTTAGAATTTTAGGTTAACTTTTTATAAATAAAAATAAAATTTTATTTATAAAAAAAAATAATAATGTACCTAGGCGCCTAGGCGCTCCTGATTACTTAGTTGCGCGTAGCAGTTTTTTCAACATTGCTATTTATAAGTCTTTCTTATAAAGAATTCTTGCGAATTTTTTAAAATAGTTTGAAATTTTATGTGCAAAATAATTTCTTTCCTTCTTTTCTTCATTCAACTCTAAATAATTTACTCCTTCCTTTTTAATTATAAAATAATTAAAAAGGGGATTAATGAAGGATAATTTCACTTCACTTTCCATCCTAGGGTTTTAACGCACGAGGCCTGCACTGACATACTACTTCTCGTGCAGGTGCCTTTCACATACTTCAAAAACATTAAACCTAGCAGCTGCAAATCAAAGCCAAAGGAGAGAGAGATCACCGAATAAGAAGAGATACCGGTCGAAGGAAACCGACGTTGCTCACCATCCCTCCGCCGTCCCCAGCAGCATCATCTACTAGCCTCTGTTGGTCCCAAGGGGATGGGGTACAAGTCTAGAGGGGGGGTGAATAGACTTGTATAAGATTTTGCAAATCTTTTCAACCTCTCGTGTGTATTGAACTTAGGATGTTTAGGTTCGATACCTCACGAGGAGAAGACAAAGTTTTATGCGCAGCGGAAAAGTTATCCCTTTTAGTTAGCACGAGTTTGAGTTAGTTCGAGAGGTGTGTTTATGTGCAGTGCAATCGAGAGGTTAGCGAGAGATAAATACAGAAAGTAAATGCGAGAGAGATTTTTAAGTGGTTCGGCCAACCCGCCTACGTCCACTCTTCTTCCAGAAACTCCCTGGAAGGATTGCACTAAAAACTTCCCTTTTTAGTACAATATCGAGCGCTTGAGCTTTGATCACGAAGCCCGCCTCAAGCCTCAGGTTTTTCGCCCCGCTTCTTGTTACTCCACCTATCGAGCACTTGAGCTTTGATCACCAAGCCCGCCTCAAGCCTCAGGATCTTCACAAGACAGCTCCCAGGTTACTCCGCCTCTCCAAGGTTTTTCTCCCCGCTTCCAGTTACTCCACCTCTCGAGCACTTGAGCTTTGATCACCAAGCCCGCCTCAAGCCTCAGGATCTTCACTAGACAGCTGCCAGGTTACTCCGCCTCTTCTTGCTTAATCCAAAGCAAGGACCTTTGGTTGTCACAGTTGAGTGTAACAAACTCCAATCTGACCAAAAGCTATCGTTGAATCAATTTCGATGTAGAGCAGCTTCGGTCACCTTCTAGATATGTGGCAGTTTAAGCTATGTAACTCTCTCAAACACTAAGATGTGTTTTTCTCGCTGTATTGAATATCTGGATGATATTCCAAATTGAATGCTTGCACTTGAACGTTTGAATCAGACACCTCTTTAGAATTTCGAATTAACCAACCTCTTTTATCACTGTGTCTTCACGTCCTTATATATGAGAGTTTGAGGAATAATTCCGTTGGAGGGAAAATTATTCCGTTTGAAATCTGTCTCTTATGCCGATCATGGGTCTTGCGTATTTTCAGCATTCTTCATGGAGTGGTGGTCTTGTAACTTGAACCTTTTGTCTGGTAGTGAATATTCTATATTTCACTTTCTTGAGTCCATGCTCCACTTTCGTCTTTTTGGTAAAAGTTAATCTTTTTAAATTCCCATTGATCCTCGTTTTAGGGAATAAGACCGACTTTGGATTGGTGCACCTTTTATCCGTTTGTGGTGGAAATCTGATGTGTCATCCATTTCCGTCCATTTTGAAAACTCACGTTCGGCACCTCTTCATTATTCTATCTCCATGATATTCTTCTTCTCCAAACTTTAAGTATGCTTCCTGACCGTCATTCAGCATTACTGGAGAAGTGTCAGTTTATCGAGACCAAGGTTGATGTCTTGATTGTTTGATGTCTCGAACCCAAGCATCGAGAGGTCTTCCTCTCGAACTCTGCTTATGTCTCGAACTGGATGGTTGTATCGAGAGGTACTACCTCTCGAACTCTGCTTATGTCTCGAGACTTAGTTGATGTCTCGCAGACCCTTATTCCTCCAGAGTTGTCCCGTGCCTTCTTCTGATTTGTCTATAGGATTACAACACGAGACTTCTAAGATGTTCAAACAAATTTACCTTGAGCTTAAATATTTTCTGAGTTGAGCTCAAAGTTACCCGGTTGTATTTTCGCTCTTGGTTTACTTGTCGAACTTACAGTGTTTTGCCTATGTGCTCTTGGTTTACTTGTCGAACTTACAGTGTTTTGCCTATGTGTCGAGACTTGGGGATTTCTACTTAACAGTTGGTATCATCAAAACCTATTACATGATGTTCCTAACAGCCTCGCCGTTCACCGGAAAGAGCAGCAAAGACGACGCCACCACCGGGAAACGCAGCTTCACCGTCGCTGTCACCGGACCAAACCCAATCGACAAATCGGAGCCAAAATTGGCAAACAAATCCGATGGCCAGGTTTTTGTATCTTTATTAGTGATTTCGCTATTTCTCTACCGCCCAACGACTGTCGAGGTTGCCGAAAAGAGACGCGTATCAGCGACCATTCGAATGTTTACCGGCTAGAACCTCAAAGGAGAAACCAAAATTTCCATATTCCTTTTTGTGTTAATTACCGATTTGGTCCCTCAACTATTGGGATTTCACGACTCTAATTAAAGAAAAACAAAAACTTAAGCCTGACAAAACTAATTAAGGAAATTGATTATAAATGTAGATATATAAATAATTTAAAAATGTAAATTAACTTTAAAAAGTTTATTTAAGTTTACAATAAAAGTGATGTTCATCAAAAGTTGTATACAATTTACAATTATATTAATCAATTATAATCTTATAGATGTTTTTTTTTAATGTAATAAGGTATTTAGAATGTTAGGTTAATTTTTTATAAATAAAAATAAAATTTTATTTATAAAGAAAAATAATAATGTACCTAGGCGCCTAGGCGCTCCTGATTACTTGGTGGCGCGTAGCAGTTTTTTCAACATTGCTATTTATAAGTCTTTCTTATAAAGAATTCTTGCGAATTTTTTAAAATAGTTTGAAATTTTATGTGCAAAATAATTTCTTTCTTTCTTTTCTTCATCCAACTCTAATTAATTTACTCCTTCCTTTTTAATTATAAAATAATCAAATAGGAGATGAATGAAGGTTAATTTCACTTCACTTTCCATCCTAGGGTTTTAACGCACGAGACCTGCACTGACATACTCTGCTCGTGCAGGTGGCAACTGCAAATCAAAGCCAAAGGAGAGAGAGATCACCGAATCGGAAGAGAGACCGGTCGAAGCCGACGTTGCTCACCATCCCTCCGCCGTCCCCAGCCGCATCATCTACTAGCCTCGCCGTTCACCGGAAAGAGCAGCAAAGACGACGCCACCGCCGGGAAACGCTGCTTCGCCGTCGCTGTCACCGGACCAAACCCGATCAACAAATCGGAGCCCAAAAATTGGCAAACAAATCCGATGGCCAGGTTTTTGTATCCTTTTTAGTGATTTCGCTATTTCTCTACCGCCCAACGACGGTCGAGGTTGCTGGAAAGAGACGCGTATCAGCGACCATTCGAATGGTTACCGGCTAGAACCTCAAAGGAGAAACCAAAATTTCCATATTCCTCTTTGAGTTAATTACCGATTTGGTCCCTCAACTTTTGGGATTTCACGACTTTGATTAAATAAAAACAAAAACTTTAGCCTGACAAAACTAATTAAAGAAATTGATTATAAATGTAGATATATAAATAATTTAAAAAATGTAAATTAACTTTTAAAAGTTTATTTCAGTTGACTAAAAAATGTAAATTAACTTTTAAAAGTTTATTTCAGTTGACAATAAAAGTGATGTTCATCAAAAGTTTTATACAATTTACAATTATATTAATCAATTATAATATTATAGATGTTTTTTTAAAGGTAATAAGGTATTTAAAATTTTAGGTTATTTTTTAAAAATAAAAATAAAATTTTATTTATAAAAAATAATTTTTTTAAAAATAAAAATAAAATTTTATTTATAAAAAATAATAATAATGTACCTACGCTCCTAGGCGCTCCTGATTACTTGGTGGGGCGTAGCAGTTTTTTCAACATTACTACTTATAAGTCTTTCTTATAAAGAATTCTTTTGAATTTTTTAAAATAGTTTGAAATTTTATATGCAAAATAATTTCTTTCTTTCTTTTCTTCATCCAACTCTAAATAATTTACTCCTTCCTTTTAATTATAAAATAATTAAATAGGGGATGAATGAAGGATAATTTCACTTCACTTTCCATCCTAGGGTTTTAACGCACGAGACCTGCACTGACATACTACTGCTCGTGCAGGTGCCCTTCACATACTTCAAAAACATTAAACCTAGCAGCTGCAAATCAAAGCCAAAGGAGAGACAGATCACCGAATCGGAAGAGAGACCGATCGAAGCCGACGTTGCTCACCATCCCTCCGCCGTCCCCAGCCGCATTATCTACTAGCCTCGTCGTTCACCGGAAAGAGTAGCAAAGACGACGCCACCGCCGGGAAACGCTGCTTCGCCGTCGCTGTCACCGGACCAAACCCGATCGACAAATCGGAGCCCAAAAATTGGCAAACAAATCCGATGGCCAGGTTTTTATATCCTTTTTAGTGATTTCGCTATTTCTCTACCGCCCAACGACGGTCGAGGTTGCTGGAAAGAGACGCGTATCAGCGACCATTCGAATGGTTACCGGCTAGAACCTCAAAGGAGAAACCAAAATTTCCATATTCCTCTTTGAGTTAATTACCGATTTGGTCCCTCAACTATTGGGATTTCACGACTTTGATTAAATAAAAACAAAAACTTAAGCCTGACAAAACTAATTAAAGAAATTGATTATAAATGTAGATATATAAATAATTTAAAAAATGTAAATTAACTTTTAAAAGTTTATTTCAGTTGACAATAAAAGTGATGTTCATCAAAAGTTTTATACAATTTACAATTATATTAATCAATTATAATATTATAGATGTTTTTTTAAAGGTAATAAGGTATTTAAAATTTTAGGTTATTTTTTAAAAATAAAAATAAAATTTTATTTATAAAAAATAATAATAATGTACCTACGCTCCTAGGCGCTCCTGATTACTTGGTGGGGCGTAGCAGTTTTTTCAACATTACTACTTATAAGTCTTTCTTATAAAGAATTCTTTTGAATTTTTTAAAATAGTTTGAAATTTTATATGGCAAATAATTTCTTTCTTTCTTTTCTTCATCCAACTCTAAATAATTTACTCCTTCCTTTTAATTATAAAATAATTAAATAGGGGATGAATGAAGGATAATTTCACTTCACTTTCCATCCTAGGGTTTTAACGCACGAGACCTGCACTGACATACTACTGCTCGTGCAGGTGCCCTTCACATATTTCAAAAACATTAAACCTAGCAGCTGCAAATCAAAGCCAAAGGAGAGACAGATCACCGAATCGGAAGAGAGACCGATCGAAGCCGACGTTGCTCACCATCCCTCCGCCGTCCCCAGCCGCATTATCTACTAGCCTCGTCGTTCACCGGAAAGAGTAGCAAAGACGACGCCACCGCCGGGAAACGCTGCTTCGCCGTCGCTGTCACCGGACCAAACCCGATCGACAAATCGGAGCCCAAAAATTGGCAAACAAATCCGATGGCCAGGTTTTTATATCCTTTTTAGTGATTTCGCTATTTCTCTACCGCCCAACGACGGTCGAGGTTGCTGGAAAGAGACGCGTATCAGCGACCATTCGAATGGTTACCGGCTAGAACCTCAAAGGAGAAACCAAAATTTCCATATTCCTCTTTGAGTTAATTACCGATTTGGTCCCTCAACTTTTGGGATTTCACGACTGCAATTAAATAAAAACAAAAACTTAAGCCTGACAAAACTAATTAAAGAAATTGATTATAAATGTAGATATATAAATAATTTAAAAAATGTAAATTAACTTTTAAAAGTTTATTTAAGTTGACAATAAAAGTGATGTTCATCAAAAGTTGTATACAATTTACAATTATATTAATCAATTATAATATTATAGATGTTTTTTTAAGGTAATAAGCTATTTAAAATTTTAGGTTAATTTTTTAAAAATAAAAATAAAATTTTATTTATAAAAAATAATTATAATGTACCTACGCTCCTAGGCGCTCCTGATTACTTGGTGGGGCGTAGCAGTTTTTTCAACATTACTACTTATAAGTCTTTCTTATAAAGAATTCTTTTGAATTTTTTAAAATAGTTTGAAATTTTATATGGCAAATAATTTCTTTCTTTCTTTTCTTCATCCAACTCTAAATAATTTACTCCTTCCTTTTAATTATAAAATAATTAAATAGGGGATGAATGAAGGATAATTTAATTATAAAATAATTAAATAGGGGATGAATGAAGGATAATTTCACTTCACTTTCCATCCTAGGGTTTTAACGCACGAGACCTGCACTGACATATTCCATCCTAGGGTTTTAACGCACGAGACCTGCACTGACATACTACTGCTCGTGCAGGTGCCCTTCGAGACCTGCACTGACATACTACTGCTCGTGCAGGTGCCCTTCACATACTGCACTGACATACTACTGCTCGTGCAGGTGCCCTTCACATATTTCAAAAACATTAAACCTAGCAGCTGCAAATCAAAGCCAAAGGAGAGACAGATCACCGAATCGGAAGAGAGACCGATCGAAGCCGACGTTGCTCACCATCCCTCCGCCGTCCCCAGCCGCATTATCTACTAGCCTCGTCGTTCACCGGAAAGAGTAGCAAAGACGACGCCACCGCCGGGAAACGCTGCTTCGCCGTCGCTGTCACCGGACCAAACCCGATCGACAAATCGGAGCCCAAAAATTGGCAAACAAATCCGATGGCCAGGTTTTTATATCCTTTTTAGTGATTTCGCTATTTCTCTACCGCCCAACGACGGTCGAGGTTGCTGGAAAGAGACGCGTATCAGCGACCATTCGAATGGTTACCGGCTAGAACCTCAAAGGAGAAACCAAAATTTCCATATTCCTCTTTGAGTTAATTACCGATTTGGTCCCTCAACTATTGTGATTTCACGACTTTGATTAAATAAAAACAAAAACTTAAGCGTGACAAAACTAATTAATGAAATTGATTATAAATGTAGATATATAAATAATTTAAAAAATGTAAATTAACTTTTAAAAGTTTAATTAAGTTGACAATAAAAGTGATGTTCATCAAAAGTTGTATACAATTTATAATTATATTAATCAATTATAATATTATAGATGTTTTTTTAAGGAAATAAGGTATTTAAAATTTTCGGTTAATTTTTTAAAAATAAAAATAAAATTTTATTTATAAAAAAAAAATAATAATGTACCTAGGCGCCTAGGCGCTCCTGATTACTTGGTGGCGCGTAGCAGTTTTTTCAACATTGCTACTTAAAGGTCCTTCTTATAAAGAATTCTTGTGAATTTTTTAAAATAGTTTAAAATGTTATGTGCAAAATAATTTCTTTCTTTCTTTTCTTCATCCAACTCTAAAAAATTTACTCNGCAAAATAATTTCTTTCTTTCTTTTCTTCATCCAACTCTAAAAAATTTACTCTTTCCTTTTTAATTATTTTTATAATTAAATAAAGGATGAATGAAGGATAATTTCAATTAACTTTCCATCCTAGGGTTTTAACGCACGAGACCTACACTGACATACTCTGCTCGTGAAGGTGGCAGCTGCAAATCAAAGCCAAAGGAGAGAGAGATCACCGAATCGGAAGAGAGACCGGTCGAAGCCGACGTTGCTCACCATCCCTCCGCCGTCCCCAGCCGCATCATCTACTAGCCTCGCCGTTCACCGGAAAGAGCAGCAAAGACGACGCCACCGCCGGGAAACGCTGCTTCGCCGTCGCTGTCACCGGACCAAACCCGATCGACAAATCGGAGCCCAAAAATTGGCAAACAAATCCGATGGCCAGGTTTTTATATCCTTTTTAGTGATTTCGCTATTTCTCTACCGCCCAACGACGGTCGAGGTTGCTGGAAAGAGACGCGTATCAGCGACCATTCGAATGGTTACCGGCTAGAACCTCAAAGGAGAAACCAAAATTTCCATATTCCTCTTTGAGTTAATTACCGATTAGGTCCCTCAACTATTGGGATTTCACGACTTTGATTAAATAAAAACAAAAACTTAAGCGTGACAAAACGAATTAAAGAAATTGATTATAAATGTAGATATATAAATAATTTAAAAAATGTAAATTAACTTTTAAAAGTTTATTTAAGTTGACAATAAAAGTGATGTTCATCAAAAGTTGTATACAATTTACAATTATATTAATCAATTATAATATTATAGATGTTTTTTTAAGGTAATAAGCTATTTAAAATTTTAGGTTAATTTTTTAAAAATAAAAATAAAATTTTATTTATTAAAAAAATAATAATGTACCTAGGCGCCTAGGCGCTCCTGATTACTTGGTAGCGCGTAGCAGTTTTTTCAACATTGCTACTTACAAGTCTTTCTTATAAAGAATTCTTGTGAATTTTTTAAAATAGTTTAAAATGTTATGTGCAAAATAATTTCTTTCTTTCTTTTCTTCATCCAACTCTAAAAAATTTACTCCTTCCTTTTTAATTATTTTTATAATTAAAAAGGGGATGAATGAAGGATAATTTCACTTCACTTTCCATCCTAGGGTTTTAACGCACGAGACCTGCACTGACATACTACTGCTCGTGCAGGTGCCCTTCACATACTACAAAAACATTAAACGTAGCAGCTGCAAATCAAAGCCAAAGGAGTGAGAGATCACCGAATCGGAAGAGAGACCGGTCGAAGCCGACGTTGCTCACCATCCCACCGCCGTCCCCAGCCGCATCATCTACTAGCCTCGCCGTTCACCGGAAAGAGCAGCAACGACGACGCCACCGCCGGGAAACCCTACTTCGCCGTCGCTGTCACCGGACCAAACCCGATCGACAAATCAAAGCCCAAAAATTGGCAAACAAATCCGATGGGCAGGTTGTTTGTATTTTTTTAATGATTTCGCTATTTCTCTACCGCCCAACGACGGTCGAGGTTGCCGGAAAGAGACGCGTATCAGCGACCATTCGAATGGTTACCGGCTAGAACCTCAAAGGAGAAACCAAAATTTCCATATTCCTCTTTGAGTTAATTACCGATTTGGTCCCTCAACTATTGGGATTTCACGACTTTGATTAAATAAAAACAAAAACTTAAGCCTGACAAAACTAATTAAAGAAATTGATTATAAATGTAGATATATAAATAATTTAAAAAATGTAAATTAACTTTTAAAAGTTTATTTAAGTTGACAATAAAAGTGATGTCCATCAAAAGTTGTATACAATTTACAATTATATTAATCAATTATAATATTATAGATTTTTTTTTAAGGTAATAAGCTATTTAAAATTTTAGGTTAATTTTTTAAAATAAAAATAAAATTTTATTAATAAAAAAATAATAATAATGTACCTAGGCGCCTATGCGCTCCTGATTACTTGATAGCGCGTAGCAGTTTTTTCAACATTGCTACTTACAAGTCTTTCTTATAAAGAATTCTTGTGAATTTTTTAAAATAGTTTAAAATGTTATGTGCAAAATAATTTCTTTCTTTCTTTTCTTCATCCAACTCTAAATAATTAACTCCTTCCTTTTAATTATAAAATAATTAAATAGGGGATGAATGAAGGATAATTTCACTTCACTTTCCATCCTAGGGTTTTAACGCACGAGACCTGCACTGACATACTACTGCTCGTGCAGGTGCCCTTCACATACCACAAAAACATTAAACGTAGCAGCTGCAAATCAAAGGCAAAGGAGTGAGAGATCACCGAATCGGAAGAGAGACCGGTCGAAGCCGACGTTGCTCACCAACCCTCCGCAATCCCCAGCCGCGTCATCTACTAGCCTCGCCAGTCACCGGAAAGAGCAGCAACGACGACGCCACCGCCGGGAAACGCTGCTTCGCCGTCGCTGTCACCGGACCAAACCCGATCGACAAATCAGAGCCCAAAAATTGGCAAACAAATCCAATGGCCAGGTTGTTTGTATTTTTTTAATGATTTAGCTATTTCTCTACCGCCCAACGACGGTCGAGGTTGCTGGAAAGAGACGCGTATCAGCGACCATTCGAATGGTTACCGGCTAGAACCTCAAAGGAGAAACCAAAATTTCCATATTCCTCTTTGAGTTAATTACCGATTTGTTCCTCAACTATTGGGATTTCACGATTTTTGTTAAATAAAAACAAAAATTTAAGCCTGACAAAACTAATTAAAGAAATTGATTTTAAATGTAGATATATAAATAATTTAAAAAATGTAAATTAACTTTTAAAAGTTTATTTAAGTTGACAATAAAAGTGATGTTCATCAAAAGTTGTATACAATTTACAATTATATTAATCAATTATAATATTATAGATGTTTTTTTAAGGTAATAAGCTATTCAAAATTTTAGGTTAATTTTTTAAAAATAAAAATAAAATTTTATTTAAAAAAAAATAAAAATGTACCTAGGCACCTAGGCGCTCCTGATTACTTGGTAGCGCGTAGCAGTTTTTTCAACATTGCTACTTACAAGTCTTTCTTATAAAGAATTCTTGTGAATTTTTTAAAATAGTTTAAAATGTTATGTGCAAAATAATTTCTTTCTTTCTTTTCTTCATCCAACTCTAAAAAATTTACTCCTCCCTTTTTAATTATTTTTATAATTAAAAAGGGGATGAATGAAGGATAATTTCACTTCACTTTCCATCCTAGGGTTTTAACGCACGAGACCTGCACTGACATACTACTGCTCGTGCATGTGCCCTTCACATACTACAAATACATTAAACGTAGCAGCTGCAAATCAAATGCAAAGGAGTGAGAGATCACCGAATCGGAAGAGAGACCGGTCGAAGCCGACGTTGCTCACCAACCCTCCGCAATCCCCAGCCGCGTCATCTACTAGCCTCGCCGTTCACCGGAAAGAGCAGCAACGACGACGCCACCGCCGGGAAACCCTGCTTCGCCGTCGCTGTCACCGGACCAAACCCGATCGACAAATCAGAGCCCCAAAATTGGCAAACAAATCCAATGGCCAGGTTGTTTGTATTTTTTTAATGATTTAGCTATTTCTCTACCGCCCAACGACGGTCGAGGTTGCTGGAAAGAGACGCGTATCAGCGACCATTCGAATGGTTACCGGCTAGAACCTCAAAGGGGAAACCAAAATTTCATATTTCTCTTTGAGTTAATTACCGATTTGGTCCCTCAACTATTGGGATTTCACGACTTTGATTAAATAAAAAACAAAAACTTAAGCCTGACAAAACTAATTAAAGAAATTGATTATAAATGTAGATATATAAATAATTTAAAAAATGTAAATTAACTTTTAAAAGTTTATTTAAGTTGACAATAAAAGTGATGTTCATCAAAAGTTGTATACAATTTACAATTATATTAATCAATTATAATATTATAGATGTTTTTTTAAGGTAATAAGCTATTAAAAATTTTAGGTTAATTTTTTAAAAATAAAAATAAAATTTTATTTATAAAAAAATAATAATGTACCTAGGCGCCTAGGCGCTCCTGATTACTTGGTAGCGCGTAGCAGTTTTTTCAACATTGCTACTTACAAGTCTTTCTTATAAAGAATTCTTTTGAATTTTTTAAAATAGTTTAAAATGTTATGTGCAAAATAATTTCTTTCTTTCTTTTCTTCGTCCAACTCTAAAAAATTTACACCTTCCTTTTTAATTATTTTTATAATAAAAAAGGGGATGAATGAAGGATAATTTCACTTCACTTTCCATCCTAGGGTTTTAACACACGAGACTTGCACTGACATACTACTGCTCGTGGAGGTGCCCTTCACATACTACAAAAACATTAAACGTAGCAGCTGTAAATCAAAGCCAAAGGAGTGAGAGATCACCGAATCGGAAGAGAGACCGGTCGAAGCCGACGTTGCTCACCATCCCTCCGTCGTCCCCAGCCGCGTCATCTACTAGCCTCGCCGTTCACCGGAAAGAGCAGCAACGACGACGCCACCGCCGAGAAACCCTACTTCGCCGTCGCTGTCACCGGACCAAACCCGATCGACAAATCAGAGCCCAAAAATTGGCAAACAAATCGGATGGGCAGGTTGTTTGTATTTTTTTAATGATTTCGCTATTTCTCTACCGCCCAACGAAGGTCGAGGTTGCCAAAAAGAGACGCGTATCAGCGACCATTCGAATGGTTACCGGCAAGACTCTCAAAGGAGAAACAAAAATTTCCATATTTCTCTTTGAGTTAATTACCTATTTGATCCCTCAACTATTGGGATTTCACGACTTTGATTAAATAAAAACAAAAACTTAAGCCTGACAAAACTAATTAAAGAAATTGATTATAAATGTAGATATATAAATAATTTATTAAATGTAAATTAACTATTAAAAGTTTATTTAAGTTGACAATAAAAGTGATGTTCATCAAAAGTTGTATACAATTTACAATTATATTAATCAATTATAATATTATAGATGTTTTTTTAAGGTAATAAGGTATTTAAAATTTTAGGTTAATTTTTTAAAAGAAAAAATAAAATTTTATTTATAAAAAAAAACATAATAATGTACCTAGGAGCCTAGGCGCTCCTGATTACTTGGTGGCGCGTAGCAGTTTTTTCAACATTGCTACTTACAAGTCTTTCTTATAAAGAATTCTTGTGAATTTTTTAAAATAGTTTAAAATGTTATGTGCAAAATAATTTCTTTCTTTCTTTTCTTCATCCAACTCTAAAAAATTTATTCCTTCCTTTTAAATTATTTTTATAATTAAAAAGGGGATGAATGAAGGATAATTTCACTTCACTTTCCATCCTAGGGTTTTAACGCACGAGACCTGCACTGACATACTACTGCTCGTGCATGTGCCCTTCACATACTACAAATACATTAAACGTAGCAGCTGCAAATCAAAGGCAAAGGAGTGAGAGATCACCGAATCGGAAGAGAGACCGGTCGAAGCCGACGTTGCTCACCATCCCACCGCCATCCCCAGCCGCATCATCTACTAGCCTCGCCGTTCACCAGAAAGAGCAGAACGACGATGCCACCGCCGGGAAACCCTACTTCGCCGTCGCTATCACCGAACCAAACCCGATCGACAAATCAGAGCCCAAAAATTGGCAAACAAATCCGATGGGCAGGTTGTTTGTAATTTTTTAATGATTTTGCTATTTCTCTACCGCCCAACGACGGTCGAGGTTGCCGGAAAGAGACGCGTATCAGCGACCATTCGAATGGTTACCGGCTAGAACCTCAAAGGAGAAACCAAAATTTCCATATTCCTCTTTGAGTTAATTACCGATTTGGTCCCTCAACTGTTGGGATTTCACGACTTTGATTAAATAAAAACAAAAACTTAAGCCTGACAAAACTAATTAAAGAAATTGATTATAAATGTAGATATATAAATAATTTAATTAAAGAAATTGATTATAAATGTAGATATATAAATAATTTAATTAAAGAAATTGATTATAAATGTAGATATATAAATAATTTATTAAATGTAAATTAACTATTAAAAGTTTATTTAAGTTGACAATAAAAGTGATGTTCATCAAAAGTTGTATACAATTTACAATTATATTAATCAATTATAATATTATAGATGTTTTATTTACAATTATATTAATCAATTATAATATTATAGATGTTTTTTTTACAATTATATTAATCAATTATAATATTATAGATGTTTTTTTTAAGGTAATAAGCTATTCAAAATTTTAGGTTAATTTTTTAAAAATAAAAATAAAATTTTATTTATAAAAAAATAATAATGTACCTAGGCGCCTAGGCGCTCCTGATTACTTGGTAACGCGTAGCAGTTTTTTCAACATTGCTACTTACAAGTCTTTCTTATAAAGAATTCTTGTGAATTTTTTAAAATAGTTTAAAATGTTATGTGCAAAATAATTTCTTTCTTTCTTTTCTTCATCCAACTCTAAAAAATTTACTCCTTCCTTTTAAAATATTTTTATAATTAAAAAGGGGATGAATGAAGGATAATTTCACTTCACTTTCCATCCTAGGGTTTTAACGCACGAGACCTGGACTGACATACTACTGCTCGTGCATGTGCCCTTCACATACTAAAAATACATTAAACGTAGCAGCTGCAAATCAAAGGCAAAGGAGTGAGAGATCACCGAATCGGAAGAGAGACCGGTCGAAGCCGACGTTGCTCACCATCCCACCGCCATCCCCAGCCGCATCATCTACTAGCCTCGCCGTTCAACGGAAAGAGCAGCAACGACGACGCCACCGCCGGGAAACCCTACTTCGCCGTCGCTATCACCGGACCAAACCCGATCGACAAATCAGAGCCCAAAAATTGGCAAACAAATCCGATGGACAGGTTGTTTGTATTTTTTTATTGATTTTGCTATTTCTCTACCGCCCAACGACGGTCGAGGTTGCCGAAAAGAGACGCGTATCAGCGACCATTCGAATGGTTACCGGCTAGAACCTCAAAGGAGAAACCAAAATTTCCATATTCTTCTTTGAGTTAATTACCGATTTGGTCCCTCAACTATTGCGATTTCACGACTTTGATTAAATAAAAACAAAAACTTAAGCCTGACAAAACTAATTAAAGAAATTGATTATAAATGTAGATATATAAATAATTTAAAAAATGTAAATTAACTTTTTAAAAGTTTATTTAAGTTGACAATAAAAGTGATGTTCATCAAAATTTGTATACAATTTACAATTATATTAATCAATTATAATATTATAGATGTTTTTTTAAGGTAATAAGCTATTTAATATTTTAGGTTAATTTTTTAAAAATAAAAATAAAATTTTATTTATAAAAAAATAATAATGTACCTAGGCACCTAGGCGCCTAGGCGCTCCTGATTACTTGGTAGCGCGTAGCAGTTTTTTCAACATTGCTACTTACAAGTCTTTCTTATAAAGAATTCTTGTGAATTTTTTAAAATAGTTTAAAATGTTATGTGCAAAATAATTTCTTTCTTTCTTTTCTTCATCCAACTCTAAAAAATTTACACCTTCCTTTTTAATTATTTTTATAATTGAAAAGGGGATGAATGAAGGATAATTTCACTTCACTTTCCATCCTAGGGTTTTAACGCACGAGACCTGCACTGACATACTACTGCTCGTGCATGTGCCCTTCACATACTACAAATACATTAAACGTAGCAGCTGCAAATCAAAGCCAAAGGAGTGAGAGATCACCGAATCGGAAGAGAGACCGGTCGAAGCCGACGTTGCTCACCATCCCACCGCCATCCCCAGCCACATCATCTACTAGCCTCGCCGTTCACCGAAAAGAGCAGCAACGACGACGCCACCGCGGGGAAACCCTACTTCGTCGTCGCTGTCATCGGACCAAACCCGATCGACAAATCAGAGCTCAAAAATTGGCAAACAAATCCGATGGGCAGGTTGTTTGTATTTTTTTAATGATTTTGCTATTTCTCTACCGCCCAACGACGGTCGAGGTTGCCGGAAAGATACGCGTATCAGCGGCCATTCGAATGGTTACCGGCTAGAACCTCAAAGGAGAAACCAAAATTTCCATATTCCTCTTTGAGTTAATTACCGATTTGGTCCCTCAACTATTGGGATTTCACGACTTTGATTAAATAAAAACAAAAACTTAAGCCTGACAAAACTAATTAAAGAAATTGATTATAAACGTAGATATATAAATAATTTAAAAAATGTAAATTAACTTTTAAAAGTTTATTTAAGTTGATAACAAAAGTGATGTTCATCAAAAGTTGTATACAATTTACAATTATATTAATCAATTATAATATTATAGATGTTTTTTTAAGGTAATAAGCTATTCAAAATTTTAGGTTAATTTTTTAAAAATAAAAATAAAATTTTATTTATAAAAAAATAATAATGTAAAAATAAAAATAAAATTTTATTTATAAAAAAATAATAATGTACCTAGGCGCATAAAATTTTATTTATAAAAAAATAATAATGTACCTAGGCGCCTAGGCCCTCCTGATTACTTGGTAAATAATGTACCTAGGCGCCTAGGCGCTCCTGATTACTTGGTAGCGCGTAGACCTAGGCGCCTAGGCGCTCCTGATTACTTGGTAGCGCGTAGTAGTTTTTTCAACATTGCTACTTACAAGTCTTTCTTATAAAGAATTGTTGTGAATTTTTTAAAATAGTTTAAAATGTTATGTGCAAAATAACTTCTTTCTTTCTTTTCATCATCCAACTCTAAAAAATTTACACCTTCCATTTTAATTATTTTTATAATTAAAAAGGGGATGAATGAAGGATAATTTCACTTCACTTTCCATCCTAGGGTTTTAACGCACGAGACCTGCACTGACATACTACTGGTCGTGCAGGTGCCCTTCACATACTACAAAAACATTAAACGTAGCAGCTGCAAATCAAAGCCAAAGGAGTGAGAGATCACCGAATCGGAAGAGAGACCGGTCGAAGCCGACGTTTCTCACCATCCCACCGCCGTCCCCAGCCACATCATCTACTAGCCTCACCGTTCACCGGAAAGAGCAGCAACGACGACGCCACCGCCGGGAAACCCTGCTTCGCCGTCGCTGTCACCGAACCAAACCCGATCGACAAATCAGAGCCCAAAAATTGGCAAACAAATCCAATGGGCAGGTTGTTTATATTTTTTTAATGATTTTGCTATTTCTCTACCGCCCAACGACGGTCGAGGTTGCCGGAAAGATACGCGTATCAGCGGCCATTCGAATTGTTACTGTAACACCCCGGCTCGGCTATACCGTACATCCGGAGTGGTTACCGCCACACTTAGAATGAATCCCACCAATTCCTAATAGAATTCGTTCCAAGTGCACAGGCTAAATAAATACATACTATTTGTTCATACCATAGGGACTTACCATAATAACTTTCTTAAAATATTTATGTAAGATATATATATATCTAGCAACCATAAAATTTACATAGGTTGCTAACATAATTAACATAAGTGCTAGAAATAAAACCCACTAGCCATCTATATCTATCATGGCTACAAAAAAATATATACATCAAAAAGAGTTAGATACTTCCAAGTCCCAGCCTACTCGAGAAGGTAATAAACTGGACCACTATAAGACCCCCACACGAGATGCCATTCACCTGCGAACCAGGTGATATGATCCAGAAAGCTGCAAGGGGTAATCATCATCATCCACTCCTCCCACTCCTCAGGAGGACTAGGATCCCACGGGTAAGGGTACCTCACTATAAACTCGAGTGGATCACTCTCCTCAACCATCTCAATGGGATAATAACCGTAGCTCGCTTGAATAGCATCAATAAAGATCAGCGGGCTACCAGGAGACAAAGGAATCATAGGGTCTCTCAAAAACTCAGGGTCAGACGTAGGGTCAGTAGCTGGCAAGGGATCAAGATCTGGAACTGGGTCGAAAAAGTCAAAAGGGTCAACCAGAGAATCAGACACAGGGGCTGGATCAGGTACAGGAGCTGGAGCGTGAACAGGAGCTGGAGCGTCTGGAGCGAAACCCGGAGCATACGGGTCGTCACCCGTCAGAAAATGCACATAATCCTCATAATCAAGCAGAGGAAACATAAACTCTAACGAATTGTTAGAGTTCTCCGGGCTACAAGAGCCCACGCTAGACTACATCTGATAAGAAACACAACGAAGTGTAGTTAGCACGACGACTAAGTAAGAAAATCCATTGTCACTCAAGCGTAGACAAAGGTTTTGAAATATAATATCAATACAAAGCTTATAGAGTTTTTACCCATACTTTGGAAGTTTACCTGAAATCAAACAATCCAAAGATAACATAACAGAATATATTTAAAGGAATTACATATAATTTTTCCTTCATATTAGAATAGTAATTTAACTCGTCAAACCAAAATATATTCACGTATATTTTGACAAGTTCATAAACTTTCTTTTTTCAAGAATTACTCATTATCGATTAGAACCGCAGCTCTAATTCTTTTAAACATCTGAACCGCAGCTCAGTATATCATTCATCTTTTCAATTAGAACCGCAGCTCTAATTATTTTAATCATCTGAACCGCAGCTCAGTATATCAATAATTTCCATAATTAATTACTTAGTTTCCCCCTGGATAAGCACGAGACATTCTCAATTAGAACCGCAGCTCTAATTCTCTGAACCGCAGCTCAGTATAATATTCATTTCTCAATTCCCCTTTTCTCAAACCTTGGGCCATGGCATGCTCCAGCCTTCCCGTAGGTCTCCTTATCCCAACCTCGGGCCATGGCACTGCAGCCCTCCCGAAGGTCCAACCTTATTCCAACCTCGGGTAGTAGCATTTAAGCCCTCCCGTAGGTCCCCACCTTGTTCCAACCTCGGGCCATGGCAATTAAGCCCTCCCGTAGGTCCCTTTCTCAATTTCTCTGCAACATATCCAGAAACTAAGATTTCCAAAACATCTTTCATGTACGTGATTAGTATTTTCTTTTCATTTCTCAAAACATTTATTTCCTCAAAAATCAAGCTTGTTGTCCATAGGCTTTTCAAAAATTATGATGCAAGCATACGTAAACATTTAACCAAAAATAATACAGTTGAAAATAACTTAAACATAGCTTGACATCATACCCAAACTTTTTGGACTGAAAATACTGATTTGAACATTCTGGACGTCGGTGGACGCAGGGTGGACGCGCGTCCGCTGGGGCGTCCTCTCTTACGGCTTTTTCTTTAATTTTTCCCAAAAATCTGGACGTCAGTGGACGCACGCTGGACGCGCGTCCGCTGAGGCGTCCGCTCACACAGACTGGTCTGAAAACTCTGGACACCAGTGGACGCACGGTGGACGCGCGTCCACAGGGGCGTCCACTCATACGGCTCAAATTTTCTGGGCAGCAAAACAGTGCAAAAACTCCTATTTTTCCACCTTTTCTTCAACATCATTTTATATGGACATAAATATAGTATATACATACATGCATACGTTAAATTTATGCATACCAAATATATTTTTAAGCCCAAAACACCAATTTTTGCATAGAAATTAACTAGGAAGTTGAAAGCTTAACATATAATTTTCATATCAAATCTTAGCTCCATAATACATATACCTATACAATTGCCTATTTTAAAGTGACTATACCAACTGAAGGGATTTCTTACCTTGCTTGAAGCTTTTTAACCTTAAGAAGTGTTGGGTTCCTTATCTCCAAAATCCACCGAAAATCCCTAAATAAATTTCACCGTAATAACAATAAAATCCAAGATTTCTTAGTTTATAATTAAGTCTTAAAGAGAGTTCTAACCAAATATTCATAAAACTTACCTAGTGTTGAGGACTTGAAGGTTTAGCTATGGAGTTCTTAGCAAAGCAACAATGGTGAAGAACAAAAATGATCACACTCTCTCTCCTCTCTCCTTATAAATTTTCGGCCAAGTTGATGATCATCCTAGCTTGGGATCCAAGTTTAATGCATTCTTATCCAAAGATATTATTACTTTAATCCAAGGTAATTATTTTTCGAAAAAATATAGGATTTTCTAGACAGTTAGGGATTAAATCAGATAAATCTAAGGTGGAAAATAGCTTAATTCGGGAAATTATTAATACCATAATTATTCTAAAATTAATCCCGATATTAATCACCCAATTTCTGAATTTTTCAATACATCGCGAAATTTAGCGGTTCGCAGGCTCGTAACAAGTTACATCCTTATAACTCATCTAGTATCAATCTTAACTAAGAAAAACATTCATACTTAATCACATTACGTATAATAATCCATTTCTTATGAAAATTCGAACCGAATATGCGTCCTTAAAATTTTCACGGTTCGTGCCTGGTACGTAGATCGTAACTTATTAATAACTATTCTTGCTAAAAAAAAATTCTCTGAAAGTACTAGGGTTCATTTCTTAATTATTATAACTTACAAAAATATTTATTCCTCGAATTCAAAAATTATCGAAATTGGTGAGGGGGTTACAGTTACCGGCTAGAACCTCAAAGGAGAAACCACAATTTCCATATTCCTCTTTGAGTTAATTACCGATTTGGTCCCTCAACTATTGGGATTTCACGACTTTGATTAAATAAAACAAAAACTTAAGCCTAACAAAACTAATTAAAGAAATTGATTATAAATGTAGATATATAAATAATTTAAAAAATGTAAATTAACTTTTAAAAGTTTATTTAAATTGACAATAAAAGTGATGTTCATCAAAATTTGTATACAATTTACAATTATATTAATCAATTATAATATTATAGATGTTTTTTTAAGGTAATAGGCTATTTAAAATTTTAGGTTAATTTTTTAAAAATAAAAATAAAATTTTATTTATAAAAAAATAATAATGTACCTAGGCGCCTAGGCGCTCCTGATTACTTGGTAGCGCGTAGCAGTTTTTTCAACATTGCTACTTACAAGTCTTTCTTATAAAGAATTCTAGTGAATTTTTTAAAATAGTTTAAAATGTTATGTGCAAAATAATTTCTTTCTTTCTTTTCTTCATCCAACTCTAAAAAATTTACGCCTTCCTTTTTAATTATTTTTATAATTGAAAAGGGGATGAGTGAAGGATAATGTCAGTTCACTTTCCATCCTAGGGTTTTAACGCACGAGACCTGCACTGACGTACTACTGCTCGTGCAGGTGCCCTTCACATACTACAAAAACATTAAACGTAGCAGCTGCAAATCAAAGCCAAAGGAGTGAGAGATCACCGAATCGGAAGAGAGACCGGTCGAAGCCGACGTTTCTCACCATCCCACCGCCGTCCCCAGCCGCATCATCTACTAGCCTCACCGTTCACTGGAAAGAGCAGCAACAACGACGCCACCGCCGGGAAACCCTGCTTCGCCGTCGCTGTCACCGAACCAAACCCGATCGACAAATCAGAGCCCAAAAATTGGCAAACAAATCCGATGGGCAGGTTGTTTGTATTTTTTTAATGATTTTGCTATTTCTCTACCGCCCAACGACAGTCGAGGTTGCCGGAAAGATACGCGTATCAGCGGCCATTCGAATGGTTACCGGCTAGAACCTCAAAGGAGAAACCAAAATTTTCATATTCCTCTTTGAGTTAATTACCGATTTGGTCCCTCAATTATTGGGATTTCACAACTTTGATTAAATAAAAACAAAAACTTAAGCCTGAGAAAACTAATTAAAGAAATTGATTATAAATGTAGATATATAAATAATTTAAAAAATGTAAATTAACTTTTAAAAGTTTATTTAAGTTGACAATAAAAGTGATGTTCATCAAAAGTTATATACAATTTACAATTATATTAATCAATTATAATATTATAGATGTTTTTTTAAGGTAATAAGCTATTTAAAATTTTAGGTTAATTTTTTAAAAATAAAAATAAAATTTTATTTATTAAAAAAATAATAATGTACCTAGGCGCCTAGGCGCTCCTGATTACTTGGTGGCGCGTAGCAGTTTTTTCAACATTGCTACTTACAAGTCTTTCTTATAAAGAATTCTTGTGAATTTTTTAAAATAGTTTAAAATGTTATGTGCAAAATAATTTCTTTCTTTCTTTTCTTCATCCAACTCTAAAAAATTTACACCTCCCTTTTTAATTATTTTTATAATTAAAAAGGGGATGAATGAAGAATAATTTCACTTCACTTTCCATCCTAGGGTTTTAACGCACGAGACCTGCACTGACATACTACTGCTCGTGCAGGTGCCCTTCACATACTACAAATACATTAAACGTAGCAGCTGCAAATCAAAGCCAAAGGAGTGAGAGATCACCGAATCGGAAGAGAGACCGGTCGAAGCCGACGTTGCTCACCATCCCACCGCCGTCCCCAGCCGCATCATCTACTAGCCTCGCCGTTCACCGGAAAGAGCAGCAACGACGACGCCACCGCCGGGAAACCCTACTTCGCCGTCGCTGTCACCGGACCAAACCCGATCGACAAATCAAAGCCCAAAAATTGGCAAACAAATCCGATGGGCAGGTTGTTTGTATTTTTTTAATGATTTTGCTATTTCTCTACCGCCCAACGACGGTCGAGGTTGCTGGAAAGATACGCGTATCAGCGGCCATTCGAATGGTTACCGGCTAGAACCTCAAAGGAGAAACCAAAATTTCCATATTCCTCTTTGAGTTAATTACCGATTTGGTCCCTCAACTATTGGGATTTCACGACTTTGATTAAATAAAAACAAAAACTTAAGCCTGACAAAACTAATTAAAGAAATTGATTATAAATGTAGATATATAAATAATTTAAAAAATGTAAATTAACTTTTAAAAGTTTATTTAAGTTGACAATAAAAGTGATGTTCATCAAAATTTGTATACAATTTACAATTATATTAATCAATTATAATATTATAGATGTTTTTTTAAGGTAATAAGCTATTTAAAATTTTAGGTTAATTTTTTAAAAATAAAAATAAAATTTTATTTATTAAAAAATTAATAATGTACCTAGGCGCCTAGGCGCTCCTGATTACTTGGTGGCGCGTAGCAGTTTTTTCAACATTGCTACTTACAAGTCTTTCTTATAAAGAATTCTTGTGAATTTTTTAAAATAGTTTAAAATGTTATGTGCAAAATAATTTCTTTCTTTCTTTTCTTCATCCAACTCTAAAAAATTTAATCCTCCCTTTTTAATTATTTTTATAATTAAAAAGGGGATGAATGAAGGATAATTTCACTTCACTTTCCATCCTAGGGTTTTAACGCACGAGACCTGCACTGACATACTACTGCTCGTGCATGTGCCCTTCACATACTACAAATACATTAAACGTAGCAGCTGCAAATCAAAGCCAAAGGAGTGAGAGATCACCGAATCGGAAGAGAGACCGGTCGAAGCCGACGTTGCTCACCATCCAACCGCCGTCCCCAGCCACATCATCTACTAGCCTCGCCGTTCACCGAAAAGAGCAGCAACGACGACGCCACCGCCGGGAAACCCTGCTTCGCCGTCGCTGTCACCGAACCAAACCCGATCGACAAATCAGAGCCCAAAAATTGGCAAACAAATCCGATGGGCAGGTTGTTTGTATTTTTTTAATGATTTTGCTATTTCTCTACCGCCCAACGACGGTCGAGGTTGCCGGAAAGA
>NC_044930.1:12213529-12241862 GCF_003576645.1 Ipomoea triloba
CCTTTTTAATTATTTTTATAATTAAAAAGGGGATGAATGAAGAATAATTTCACTTCACTTTCCATCCTAGGGTTTTAACGCACGAGACCTGCACTGACATACTACTGCTCGTGCAGGTGCCCTTCACATACTACAAAAACATTAAACATAGCAGCTGCAAATCAAAGCCAAAGGAGTGAGAGATCACCGAATCGGAAGAGAGACCGGTCGAAGCCGACGTTGCTCACCATCCCACCGTCGTCCCCAGCCGCATCATCTACTAGCCTCGCCGTTCACCGGAAAGAGCAGCAACGACGACGCCACCGCCGGGAAACCCTACTTCGCCGTCGCTGTCACCGGACCAAACCCGATCGACAAATCAAAGCCCAAAAATTGGCAAACAAATCCGATGGGCAGGTTGTTTGTATTTTTTTAATGATTTTGCTATTTCTCTACCGCCCAACGACGGTCGAGGTTGCTGGAAAGAGACGCGTATCAGCGACCATTCGAATGGTTACCGGCTAGAACCTCAAAGGAGAAACCAAAATTTCCATATTCCTCTTTGAGTTAATTACCGATTTGGTCCCTCAATTATTGGGATTTCACAACTTTGATTAAATAAAAACAAAAACTTAAGCCTGAGAAAACTAATTAAAGAAATTGATTATAAATGTAGATATATAAATAATTTAAAAAATGTAAATTAACTTTTAAAAGTTTATTTAAGTTGACAATAAAAGTGATGTTCATCAAAAGTTGTATACAATTTACAATTATATTAATCAATTATAATATTATAGATGTTTTTTTAAGGTAATAAGCTATTTAAAATTTTAGGTTAATTTTTTAAAAATAAAAATAAAATTTTATTTATTAAAAAAATAATAATGTACCTAGGCGCCTAGGCGCTCCTGATTACTTGGTAGCGCGTAGCAGTTTTTTCAACATTGCTACTTACAAGTCTTTCTTATAAAGAATTCTTGTGAATTTTTTAAAATAGTTTAAAATGTTATGTGCAAAATAATTTCTTTCTTTCTTTTCTTCATCCAACTCTAAAAAATTTACACCTCCCTTTTTAATTATTTTTATAATTAAAAAGGGGATGAATGAAGAATAATTTCACTTCACTTTCCATCCTAGGGTTTTAACGCACGAGACCTGCACTGACATACTACTGCTCGTGCAGGTGCCCTTCACATACTACAAAAACATTAAACGTAGCAGCTGCAAATCAAAGCCAAAGGAGTGAGAGATCACCGAATCGGAAGAGAGACCGGTCGAAGCCGACGTTGCTCACCATCCCACCGTCGTCCCCAGCCGCATCATCTACTAGCCTCGCCGTTCACCGGAAAGAGCAGCAACGACGACGCCACCGCCGGGAAACCCTACTTCGCCGTCGCTGTCACCGGACCAAACCCGATCGACAAATCAAAGCCCAAAAATTGGCAAACAAATCCGATGGGCAGGTTGTTTGTATTTTTTTAATGATTTTGCTATTTCTCTACCGCCCAACTTGTATTTTTTTAATGATTTTGCTATTTCTCTACCGCCCAACAACGGTCGAGGTTGCCGGAAAGAGACGCGTATCAGCGACCATTCGAATGGTTAGCGGCTAGAACCTCAAAGGAGAAACCAAAATTTCCATATTCCTTTTTGAGTTAATTACCGATTTGGTCCCTCAACTATTGGGATTTCACGACTTTGACTAAATAAAAACAAACACTTAAGCGTGACAAAACTAATTAAAGAAATTGATTATAAATGTAGATATATAAATAATTTAAAAAATGTAAATTAACTTTAAAAAGTTTATTTAAGTTGACAATAAAAGTGATGTTCATCAAAAGTTGTATGCAATTTACAATTATATTAATCAATTATAATATTATAGATGTTTTTTAAAGGTAATAAGGTATTTAAAATTTTAGGTTAATTTTTTAAAAATAAAAATAAAATTTTATTTATAAAAAAAAAAATAAAAATCTACCTAGGCGACTAGGCTCTCCTGATTACTTGGTGGCGCGTAGCAGTTTTTTCAACATTCCTATTTATAAGTCTTTCTTATAAAGAATTCTTGCAAATTTTTTAAAATAGTTTGAAATTTTATGTGCAAAATAATTTCTTTCTTTCTTTTCTTCATCCAACTCTAAATAATTTACTCCTTCCTTTTTAATTATAAAATAATTAAAAAGGGGATGAATGAAGGATATTTCACTTCACTTTCCATCCTAGGGTTTTAACGCACGAGGTCTGCACTGACATACTACTGCTCGTGCAGGTGCCATTCACATACTTCAAAAACATTAAACCTAGCAGCTGCAAATCAAAGCCAAAGGAGAGAGAGATCACCGAATCGGAAGAGAGACCGGTCGAAGCCGACGTTGCTCACCATCCCACCGCCGTCCCCAGCCGCATCATCTACTAGCCTCGCCGTTCACCGGAAAGAGCAGCAACGACGACGCCACCGCCGGGAAACCCTACTTCGCCGTCGCTGTCACCGGACCAAACCCGATCGACAAATCAGAGCCCAAAAATTGGCAAACAAATCCGATGGGCAGGTTGTTTGTATTTTTTAATGATTTCGCTATTTCCCTACCGCCCAACGACGGTCGAGGTTGCCGGAAAGAGACGCGTATCAGCGACCATTCGAATGGTTACCGGCTAGAACCTCAAAGGAGAAACCAAAATTTCCATATTCCTTTTTGAGTTAATTACCGATTTGGTCCCTCAACTATTGGGATTTCACGACTTTGATTAAATAAAAACAAAAACTTAAGCGTGACAAAACTAATTAAAGAAATTGATTATAAATGTAGATATATAAATAATTTAAAAAATGTAAATTAACTTTTAAAAGTTTATTTAAGTTGACAATAAAAGTGATGTTCATCAAAAGTTGTATACAATTTACAATTATATTAATCAATTATAATATTATAGATGTTTTTTTAAGGTAATAAGCTATTTAAAATTTTAGGTTAATTTTTTAAAAATAAAAATAAAATTTTATTTATTAAAAAAATAATAATGTACCTAGGCGCCTAGGCGCTCCTGATTACTTGGTGGCGCGTAGCAGTTTTTTCAACATTGCTACTTACAAGTCTTTCTTATAAAGAATTCTTGTGAATTTTTTAAAATAGTTTAAAATGTTATGTGCAAAATAATTTCTTTCTTTCTTTTCTTCATCCAACTCTAAAAAATTTACTCCTTCCTTTTTAATTATTTTTATAATTAAAAAGGGGATGAATGAAGGATAATTTCACTTCACTTTCCATCCTAGGGTTTTAACGCACGAGACCTGCACTGACATACTACTGCTCGTGCATGTGCCCTTCACATACTACAAATACATTAAACGTAGCAGCTGCAAATCAAAGCCAAAGGAGTGAGAGATCACCGAATCGGAAGAGAGACCGGTCGAAGCCGACGTTGCTCACCATCCCACCGCCGTCCCCAGCCGCATCATCTACTAGCCTCGCCGTTCACCGGAAAGAGCAGCAACGACGACGCCACCGTCGGGAAACCCTGCATCGCTGTCCCTGTCACCTGACCAAACCCGATCGACAAATCGGATTCCAAAAATTGGCACACAAATCCGATGCGTAGGTTTTTTGTATCTTTTTTAATGATTTCGCTATTTATCTACCGCCAAACGACGGTCGAGGTTGCCGGAAAGAGAAGCGCATTAGTGACCATTCGAGTGGTTACCGGCTAGAACCTCAGGGGAAATCCAAATTTCCATATTCCTTTTTGAGTTAATTACCGATTTGGTCCCTCAACTATTGGGATTTCACGACTTTGATTAAATAAAAACAAAAACTTAAGCGTGACAAAACTAATTAAAGAAATTGATTATAAATGTAGATATATAAATAATTTAAAAAATGTAAATTAACTTTTAAAAGTTTATTTAAGTTGACAATAAAAGTGATGTTCATCAAAAGTTGTATACAATTTACAATTATATTAATCAATTATAATATTATAGATGTTTTTTTAAGGTAATAAGCTATTTAAAATTTTAGGTTAATTTTTTAAAAATAAAAATAAAATTTTATTTTTTAAAAAAATAATAATGTACCTAGGCGCCTAGGCGCTCCTGATTACTTGGTAGCGCGTAGCAGTTTTTTCAACATTGCTACTTACAAGTCTTTCTTATAAAGAATTCTTGTGAATTTTTTAAAATAGTTTAAAATGTTATGTGCAAAATAATTTCTTTCTTTCTTTTCTTCATCCAACTCTAAAAAATTTACTCCTTCCTTTTTAATTATTTTTATAATTAAAAAGGGGATGAATGAAGGATAATTTCACTTCACTTTCCATCCTAGGGTTTTAACGCACGAGACCTGCACTGACATACTACTGCTCGTGCAGGTGCCCTTCACATACTACAAAAACATTAAACGTAGCAGCTGCAAATCAAAGCCAAAGGAGTGAGAGATCACCGAATCGGAAGAGAGACCGGTCGAAGCCGACGTTGCTCACCATCCCACCGCCGTCCCCAGCCGCATCATCTACTAGCCTCGCCGTTCACCGGAAAGAGCAGCAACGACGACGCCACCGCCGGGAAACCCTGCTTCGCCGTCGCTGTCACCGGACCAAACCCGATCGACAAATCAGAGCCCCAAAATTGGCAAACAAATCCAATGGCCAGGTTGTTTGTATTTTTTTAATGATTTAGCTATTTCTCTACCGCCCAACGACGGTCGAGGTTGCTGGAAAGAGACGCGTATCAGCGACCATTCGAATGGTTACCGGCTAGAACCTCAAAGGAGAAACCAAAATTTCCATATTCCTCTTTGAGTTAATTACCGATTTGGTCCCTCAACTATTGGGATTTCACGACTTTGATTAAATAAAAACAAAAACTTAAGCGTGACAAAACTAATTAAAGAAATTGATTATAAATGTAGATATATAAATAATTTAAAAAATGTAAATTAACTTTTAAAAGTTTATTTAAGTTGACAATAAAAGTGATGTTCATCAAAAGTTGTATACAATTTACAATTATATTAATCAATTATAATATTATAGATGTTTTTTTAAGGTAATAAGCTATTTAAAATTTTAGGTTAATTTTTTAAAAATAAAAATAAAATTTTATTTATAAAAAAATAATAATGTACCTAGGCGCCTAGGCGCTCCTGATTACTTGGTAGCGCGTAGCAGTTTTTTCAACATTGCTACTTACAAGTCTTTCTTATAAAGAATTCTTGTGAATTTTTTAAAATAGTTTAAAATGTTATGTGCAAAATAATTTCTTTCTTTCTTTTCTTCATCCAACTCTAAAAAATTTACTCCTTCCTTTTTAATTATTTTTATAATTAAAAAGGGGATGAATGAAGGATAATTTCACTTCACTTTCCATCCTAGGGTTTTAACGCACGAGACCTGCACTGACATACTACTGCTCGTGCAGGTGCCCTTCACATACTACAAAAACATTAAACGTAGCAGCTACAAATCAAAGCCAAAGGAGTGAGAGATCACCGAATCGGAAGAGAGACCGGTCGAAGCCGACGTTGCTCACCATCCCACCGCCGTCCCCAGCCGCATCATCTACTAGCCTCGCCGTTCACCGGAAAGAGCAGCAACGACGACGCCACCGCCGGGAAACCCTACTTCGCCGTCGCTATCACCGAACCAAACCCGATCGACAAATCAGAGCCCAAAAATTGGCAAACAAATCCGATGGGCAGGTTGTTTGTATTTTTTTAATGATTTCGCTATTTCTCTACCGCCCAACGACGGTCGAGGTTGCCGGAAAGAGACGCGTATCAGCGACCATTCGAATGGTTACCGGCTAGAACCTCAAAGGAGAAACCAAAATTTCCATATTCCTTTTTGAGTTAATTACCGATTTGGTCCCTCAACTATTGGGATTTCACGACTTTGATTAAATAAAAACAAAAACTTAAGCGTGACAAAACTAATTAAAGAAATTGATTATAAATGTAGATATATAAATAATTTAAAAAATGTAAATTAATTTTAAAAAGTTTATTTAAGTTGACAATAAAAGTGATGTTCATCAAAAGTTGTATACAAGTTACAATTATAATAATCAATTATAATATTATAGATGTTTTTTAAAGGTAATAAGGTATTTAGAATTTTAGGTTAATTTTTTAAAAATAAAAATAAAATTTTATTTATAAAAAAAATAATAATGTACCTAGGCGCCTAGGCGCTCCTAATTACTTGGTGTCCCGTAGCAGTTTTTTCAACATTGCTATTTATAAGTCTTTCTTATAAAGAATTCTTGTCAATTTTTTAAAATAGTTTGAAATGTTATGTGCAAAATAATTTCTTTCTTTCTTTTCTTCATCCAACTCTAAAAAATTTACTCCTTCCTTTTTAATTATTAGGGATGAATGAAGGATAATTTCACTTCACTTTCCATCCTAGGGTTTTAACGCACGAGACCTGCACTGACATACTACTTCTCGTGCAGGTGCCCTTCACATACTACAAAAACATTAAACCTAGCAGCTGCAAATCAAAGCCAAAGGAGAGAGAGATCACTGAATCGGAAGAGAGACCGGTCGAAGCCGACGACGTTGCTCACCATCCCTTCGCCGTCCCCAGCCGCATCATCTACTAGGCTCGCCATTCACCGGAAAGAGCAGCAACGACGACGCCACCGCCAAGAAACCCTGCTTCACCGTCACTGTCATCGAACCAGACCCGATCGACAAATCGGAGCCCAAAAATTGGCAAACAAATTCGATGGCCAATTTTTTTGTATCTTTTTTAATGATTTCGCTATTTCTCTACCGCCCAACTACGGTCGAGGTTTTCGGAAAGAGACGGGCATCAGCGATCATTCGAATGGTTGCCGGCTAGAACCTCAAAGGAGAAACCTAAATTTCCATATTCCTTTTTGAGTTAATTACCGATTTGGTCCCTCGACTTTTGGGATTTCACGACTTTGACCTTCGACAATTTTTCTTGCCTAATTAAGTCCTCGACTTTGAAAAAATCAACCAATTTGGTCCTGCGTTTATTTTACCGTTTGATATTCGTTAAATCGGAACCAAATTGGTAATTTCATTATAGTCAAGTAGTACTGTCAAAGCGGGATGACCCACCACCAATATATATAGGGAAAAGAGTCAAATAAGTCCATAAACATTATCTAAAAAGTCAATTTGGCCCCAAAACATTTAAAAACTGCAATTAGGCCTTTTAACATGTAAAATTAGAAAGAAGCCCAAAAACCGATAAATGACTTGCTATTGCAGGTCATTAAGAAAATTCGACAATTAGCGACCCAGCGACGGCAGAACTGTAGCCGGTCTCTATATTAAGGAGGAGGGCGACCAACTACCCAGTTCGCACGCCCAGGCCGCGCAACAGGGTGCGACTGCGACACTGGCCGCGAGGAACCACTAGCGAAGGAAGAAATTGATGGGTAAGCGTGTGGCGGCTGGAGTCCTAGGTCGTAGAGCAACCGACATGAGTACGATTTGGCAAGGTTCATGGAATCATGGTGACATCTAGATTCGGCGGCCGCTGATTTTCCACATCAATTTGGGGCCAATCATCCAAGCCCACGGTGTAGAGGTCGATGACCTGATCATAGCAAACTGTCATCGTCCGAAGAAAGTCATTTAGAAGGCATCATTATAGTCCTCGACGGATTTGCCAACTTGTTTTAGCTTCGCGAGACTCCCTAGTGCATTACTCTGAAGGCTAGGGCCGAAACGCAGGTAGCATAATATGTATTAGTAGTATTGTATAAGTTATATATGTGTAAAATTGTATGAGTAGATATATTCATTCTCTTAAATTTATTTAATTAATTATTTTATTTATATATGTGTGTGTGCCGTATGGAGTAAGTATGTATATATGTATACTTTTAATTAGATTGTAGATATTTACTAGAATTGCATGAAATTAGGAATGTTTGTGTGGGTGGTAGAAATGATAGGTATGCTAAGTGTGTATGCATATATATTACCGTACGTATGTACATAACTTCTTTAAAAAAAATAAATAAATTATTTTGCTTTGTTAATTAGTATGGATTTATATTAATTATAGATAGATAAGCACTCTAAAATCTTTCTAGTGGTTATTGATTTTTGGTATTAATGTGATTGAGGGTTTTTATTTAAAATGTTATTTTATTGGAAATTTAGAATTTTGGGCAAAGTAAAGTTTTCAAATAAAATATTTCTTTACAAATATTAATATTTATGAGATGTTTAGTATGGAAAAATGATTTGAGAAAATTATATTTTTCTTAAAAATATTGGAAGGTATGTGAAATTTGAAATTTGATTAAAAGGTTGAAATTTAATTATTGTAGAGGAGTGCCCGTAAGGAACAATCCTCGAGTACTAGAACACTATGGTGTGTTCTGTAAGAGCGGGTCTGTGTACTCTAAATTACAGGTTAGTCAGTAGAAATATTATCCTGGCTATTAGGGCTGGTAACTTCCCGTTGAGGCATGGAATCCTCATTCGGGGGTGTGCACACTTAAGGTTAGAGTCCGGTTTCCAAATTGAGAATGAGAATTTTGTGAAGTGCAGCATAAGTTCTATCACTAGGGCATAAGTAAAAAAGCACCCTTTCCCATTATGTATATATGTGTTATGCTTGCATATTATTATTTTCATCATGATATATCTAATTTTTCTGAGCAAGGAAATGCATCTCAATTTTTCTAAGGTTTGGTAAAAATACTATTACCTTTATTTTTCAAATTATTTAAAAGTATTATTATTGTCAATGTATTATGATAATGTGATTCCCTATGTATTTATTGGTTTTAGAAACTTTATTTTATAGTGTGCAAGTATGGCTCAAAGTAAAGTTTTTAAGAAATTTGAGAATTTATGATTTTTGAAATGTATACTAGGGTAAATAAAGGATCAAATCTATTATTTATGAAAATGGTAAAATATGGATGTTGTGGAATTTTATGAGTTAAATAATTATTTATGTGAGTGAATTGGTATTTGATTTCTATTGTTCATGAAAATGGTAAATTGTGAAAGTATAGGATTTTATGAGGAATTCAATGATTATATGATTTTTATGAAATGTTATGTAAAATTTGAATCCATGATTATTTATTATGTGGTGGAATTGAGATGAGCATGTTCTAATGGATTAAAAAAAAAAAAAGATTTATGTGGATGAGTATTAAAAGATCATATGGGGTTAATGCGGAATTATGTGCTCCAAAGTGTTATGTGCTATGTGTAAAATATTTTACGGGGTGGAGTAAGTCTTACCAGCCATCGTGCTGACATTGTTTTCCCCTCTTTAGTTATTTTGTAGGTATGGGTTGCATGACATTGGCATGAGAGTGATCCGTGTTAAATTTTTATAAAGGTTGTAATTAAATCAATTAGAATTCACCTTGAATAAATAGTAATTTTGGTGGTTTTAGTTAAATGGTTTTAGCCTGTGCGTTTGAGTATAAGAGAGATACTCGAATGTGGCATAACGCTCCTTTTTCCTTTTTATTGTTGAGTTTCCATTGTTGTATAGTTGAATTGTAAATAAAAAAAATTTACCCGTATTTTCTTATGTGGAAAAAGTGCCAGTTGGTATCAGAGCGGTATGGTACGCTCCGTTGGGATAGGCGTTACCAAGTAGTAATAAAGCCTAAGTTAGAAATTTGGTTAGTTATAAGTAAAATTGACTAGGATTTAAAATTTAAACTGCGATGAGGATGTGTGATTTTGCATAATTAATTGCATATGTTATTTTCTCTATTTATGATACCTAGTAAGCGGTGATTTATGTTCTACTTGACTTTTGTGGTTTATGGACTTTGGTGAGTTTATTTGAACTTAATTGCTAAAATTACTTATTGTGTATTTATTTTCCTAGTAGTGGTTATGTTTCGGGGTTTATCTATTTTTCCAACAACAATATTTGAAGTGGTTATGTTTCGGGGACGAAACAGTTTCGGGGTTTATCTATTTTTCCAACAACAATATTTGAAGTGGTTATGTTTCGGGGACGAAACATCTTTTAAGGCGGGTAGATTGTGACACCCTGATTTTTGCTAAGAAAAATAATTATTTAATTGAAAAATAGTATTAGATTTTATAAACATAGAAGATTTTATCTTTTGTTCATGTGAAGATTTGACCCATAAACCTTATCTTAAGAATTTTAAGATCTTAACCATCAAGCCATCAAAACCTTTTGTTCTTTTAAAATCCATTTAAAACTTTATTATTGTCATCATTAATTATTATTATTATTAATTTATGGAAAATACTTGTGTGAGACCGTCTCATGGATCTCAATCCGTGAGACGAGTCGGGTCTTTTATTATATGGGTTAACACTAGCAAGAATCTCACGCTACTCTCTTCTTGTTTCTGCGACACGATTTCTTCTCCCGGGCCATCTCCTCTGCTAACGGTCTCGGCTTCTTGCCATATGCTAACGGTCTCGGCTTCCTCCCATCTCATCCGCCACCTCTATTTCCGCCGCTGCCTTCAAGTCAAATGCAACCTAGTCAATCAAAAACCTTGTGTAAATTAGCATACCTGCATCAACCACACTAGAATTAACATAATCCTCATTATTCTCATTAAAGTTCTCTGCCCAATTGCCATTACCATTTGATGATAAGCTGAAGTTGCATGCAATCAACTTGCTAATTTGCAAATGTGGTTGCCAGGAAAAATGAACCTGCCTACAGGGGATCCCATCAAGCCTCCAGAACTCACTTCTAAGAATTTTAGAAGCCTTCGCCAACAGTGAATTTACATGATCTGAGTATAGATCAGACACGCTTAGCATGAACCACCAGGCAAACAACCGATCCTTGTAGAGAATTCATTTTACTTCAATTCCATTTACTATCAATGAGACAATAAACGTATTATTATCAAATTTCTGCTATTGTGTAAAGCACACCAAATATTTATAGACACACATAAACATAATACTTTATAGCACAAATCTAATACTTCATAACACAAACATAGTACTTAATTTGTATGTAGATATATATAATCAATACTTTAAACATTAAACATAATACTTCAAAGTACAAATATAATATATAGTCTGTACTTAAATAGATAAAATCAATACTTTAAACATTAAACATAATACTTTATAGCAAAAATCTAATACTTGATAGTACAAATATAATTCTCCATATGCAAGTAGATATAATCAATATTTTAAGCTTTAAACAGAATACTTTGTGCACAAATCTTATATTTCATAGCACAAACATAATACTCCATGCATCTGCATGTAGATATAATCAATACATTAAGCTTTAAACATAATACTTTACAGTACAAATCTAATACTCAGTCTGTAGGTAGATATAGTCACTACTTTAAGAATTAAACATAATACTTTATAGCACAAAAATCTAATACTTCGTAGCACAAACATAATACTCATTCTGCAGGTTGATATATTTAATACTTTAAGCATTAAATATAAAACTTTATAGTCTAATTATTCTAATACTTCATAGCACAAATATATAATAATCAACACTTTAAACATTAAATAAAATATTTTATAACACAAGTCTAATACTTCAAAGCACAAACATAATACTCAATTTGCAGGTTGATATATTTAATAATTTAAGCATTAAACATAATACTTTATAGAACAAATCTAATACTTAGTGTGCATGTATATATACTTAATACTTTAAGCATTAAACATAATACTTTATAGCACAAAACTAATACTTAATTAGTGCACAAAACATAACACTTCAAAGTTCTCAAAACACCAACTAACACTTCAAAGCTATGTTCTCAAAACAACACTTTAAAGTTTTCAAAGTTCTCAAAATACCAAAACAACTATAAACTAACTCAACAAAACCTCCATCATTACTTCAATAATTACTTCAAAACCTCCAACAAAACTAAGTCAACTAAACTCAAACTCAATATGCTAAACATCTTGTGCTTAGATGACAGAGTAGTGGCTCTCCCATATGGGAGGTCATGAGTTCAAACCTCAGTGAAGGCGATACTAACTCTTTTCCTCCTTCAATAGGAAAAAAAAAAGATTACGAGTATTTAGTTGATGAGGACACTACAAAATATAAATTTCTATGTATATATATTTTTAAGTTAAACTGTATTTCTAGCTCTTTGTCCTCGTAAATTTATAGATGTTCGAAATGCCCTATAATATACGCTCATAAATAATTTATAAACAATATACGCTCATAAATATCTAGGTCGTCGTCACACGCTATGGGGTCTAATACATAGACTGTTTTTGAACTAAAGCAAATGACAAGAAGCAACCAATGATAAATATATCAAATGCTATTCACAAATAATTCAATTAAGTTATATGAATAATAAAAATTATAAATTTAGTTTTCTTACTCTTGATTGTATGGAGCTAAAATAAATTCCCGGTCCTTCTCTCGAAGCATGACATTCATAAGATAAGATTGGACCGCATTAGAATTCATAATCACATTGTCCTTTGAAATTTTCCTTGGGCGGACAAATCCTATTGAGGTAACTCTAATTTTCTTGCACAACCGATGAAGACATTTGAAATGTAGATAATTAATAAAAATAAAAGACTAAAGAGAAGTTTTTAAATATAGAAACATTATTAAAAAATACTTACATTATAAACACTTGTATTATGGTCACATCGAGCCAATTTTTCGTACACTTGTATTATAAAAGATAAAAAAAAATTAAATTTCCGGTCCTTCCCTCGAAACATAACATTCATAAGATAAGATATGTGACCGCATTAAATTTTCGGACACTTGTTGATCGGCTAACAGCCACGAAAGATCCAGTGGCTATGTGATCACTACATGGTCTGAGCATTATTGTAGTGTGAACAATTACTTCAACCTAATCAAGGGAAGGGCAAGCAAAAGATTATTTCTCAAAAAGATTATGTAAAGAAGGCGAGGGGCCACTATGAAGCGAACCGTCATCCTGGTGAAAAGGTTGAGGATAACTTCGCTATGGTTAAAGGATGCGGCGGATGGTTGGATGAGTAAGGTCACAACCTAATTCCTTTAACGGGTGTACTCGATGTGCGAAGGTGCGTCCACTCTGCGGGAGTGGACGGCTGGACAAATGGAATACCTCACACGAGTTTGAAGGATTACTACGAGATAGGAATAAGAGAATTTGTTTCCAATGTATTTTCCTATTTATTTATGAATAAATTTTGTAGTATCCTTGTAATATATTTTATTATTGAATCTTTATACATGCGAATTATTTGATAGAATAATGTTAAATGTATGAAAAGATTCAATATGGATGTTTTGTGCATTACTAGCATTATTTGGAAAATGCTAAAATAGCTTAACGGCCGAAACGAAATTTAACAAGTGTGCTGCATGTTGAAATCTCGTAAAGGACTTTGGTTTTAGTTCATGTAGAATGGTAAGGATTTCAAGAATAAATTTGTTAAAATTGGGATGCCTATATAATCGTGAGCGCCACGACTCAAGTGTGTTGAATATTTTTAAAAGGATGAAGAAGAAGCCGCTGGAAGAAGTTGAAAAAGAAGAAGTCGCTGGTTCGTTGAAAGCATATTAGCTCTGGCTTTGGTGAAAAATGACTTCCCCAAAAAACGGAGAAGTCACGTTTCAAAAAACACAACTATTTTTCTCATTAATTGGAAGTCATTTTCCATTGACTTCAATTTTTCATACTCTTCCAAACACAACCTAAGATGAAAATGCAAATTTTAAACACAAAAAAATAATAAGGTCTCTAAACTTTTAAAATGTGCAATTAAACCCTTCGACTTATCATTTTAATGCATTTACACTCAATAATCGATTATCCACATGGAATAACTTGTTAATAAAAGTTCCATCAATACTATTGACAACTGACCAATCATCGTTGATCGTCATTGTCCGTGAAAAAGGCAACCACAATGGTCGCCTTCCTCTTCAAGGCAACCAAACTAGTTGCTTTCTTTGTCAATCAAAAGAAGGCGATCAATTTAGTCAATCCATAGTTGACTTGGTTATGTAAATAGTGACAATTACATTATCGACGGCGATCAACAACAATTGACTACATTTTGCATGTCATGTCATTGTAATTTTGCTAGTAACCTTCTGGTTGCCAGTAAATTTGACTTATTACACAATTTTAATAAGTTGAGAATTTAATTGCACCTTTTAAAAGTTCAGAAACCTCATTGTGGTATCATGCAAAGTTCAATGGCTTATTTGATTAAATGATTATTTTCCTAAAGAAAAAAGATTTAGTTTAATACGGTACACCAAGCCCTCTTAATTAAAGCAACATGGTTTAATATCCCAAGTATGTATCAACACATCAATGGATATTGATTTCCTAATCTTTTTCTATTAAAAAAAAACCATAAATAATGCACAGCTAAAATGGAAGTGATGCTAGCTCAGAGTCACGCTTCACTGCATCTACAAACATCAAAATGCTCAGGTCATCATGCCAGAGAAGGCCGACCTGGCCTCATTGCTTTAGGCCATACTTCAAGCGTAGTGCATAAAGAATGTTTGAGTTCTTTGAAGTTCCCCTGCTAAATACTTCATCCCATATCTTGGCAAGTTCTGTTGTAAATGGGGAAAAAAAAAAAAAAAAAAGAAAGTCCTGATCATGCATCAGTAGAATGTGCTAAAGCGTATAGCTCAAAGATATGCAAACAGCTAAGAAGTCAATCACAAGGAATATGGTACAACAATAAACTGTCACAAAAGACGTACCAGCTTTATCAGAAGATGATAGACACATGATGATCATGCTGAATCTTGGGACCTTTGGCAGATTTTCCAAGTACCTAACAGCCAAATCTTCATCTTCCCTGCTCATCAGAAGAAAAGGCATCTAGGTACTAAGTATGTGGTAATGGTGTTTGTATAACCTGAAATGGTGAAATCACCCTCCTACTTACATGAAAAATGTGGCAATACACCGAGCAATGTCCATAAGCATAGGAGCAGACAATGCATTCTTAAATATCTGAGGTAATGCCGCGGGTGAAGTTACCTGAACCATTTATAATATAAAAGGTGAGCAGTAGAAAGGCATAAAACCAATGCAGTCTAAATGGTATAAACAGAGTGAAGCGGAAGACTGAAAGAAGCAAAGAAGAGTGCATTGGAGGAGACCTTCAGTAATTGAACTTGAAGATTACGGTCACCAGAAAGTCCACGCCAAGAAACCTCAAACTGATAAGCTGAATTTGGTGGTGCAATATTTTTTGCAGCTTCAGCTTTGGCATAACTAGCTGCTCGGGCAGCAAGCTCTTGCACAGACTCCTTCAGCTCTTGTCTATCACTTTTTCGATTTCTCTGTGGAAATTACAGGACAGTTGAGGCCACAAAACTACTTTTCATCTTATAGCTTCTTTCTTAATATGCTTTAGAGTTCAGCACTGGTATGCTGACAGAAGTATTTAACATTTAACAGTTCTATAAAAATAATTTCTTTCTTTTAGTGTTAGAAGTGGAGAAACAATAACAATAACAATAAAGACCAAACCTCTGCAGTAGCCAAAGAAGAATTTGGATTAGCATCTGACTCTTTTGTGTCAAGTTCCATAGGACTAGCTTCAATGTTTATGGAAGGCTTTGCAGAAACAGTTCTCTTACTTCCCTGCCAAAGAGCTGACATTTCAGCTAGCTTGAGGAAACTGAGAAAATGAATCCATTTATTATATCTTCACTGCTATTTCTAAAGGGAATTTTGAATTTTCTCTTGCTAATTATACATTGTAGAGACACTAGTCCAAACAAATGAATTAGATGTGCCTTGTGGCATATTATCCTTATTGTAGCACCTCAAGGCAGTTAAACATAGAACTAAATCCCCTAGACGAGAAATTTTCACTGAACTACTAGAACAGTATACCAAAAGATGCAAACTACTAAAAATAAATCCAAGCATCTAGTGTTTTCCCATCAACCAAATCCAGGTTTAAATTTAATGAGCATTCCCCCATTTAAAATCCAAAAGACCAACACTTATTCAGGATAACAACCTGAGTAAAAGTTACCTGAATTTCTGTCACCCGCTGAGAACTGCTCGAGACAGATTGAACAGTGGCCTCAGATTTCTTCATCTCCTCTTCTGGTTTTGCAGATTTTTGTGTCCTTTGAACAGATTTTTTGGTTGATCCAGATACTTTCTTAAGAATTTCCTGTTCAGATTGATTGAACTGAGTCAACTAACTGGTAAATGATGTAGAGAGAGAATACAAACATGACAATGCCCAAACTGTGCAGACTTCTAAAAGGTACCAGAGCAATATCTTGAAAAATGAAGCTTCAAAATTCAAATACATGCATACACACAGAACAGATACAGCCTACAGGCATAAATTTCCTATGTAACTTTAATAATTAATAGTCTGATGTACTAGAAATTGAACTTGAGAACAGGAGTTCCCAGGATGCTCCGACAACCATGAATTTTGTATCTCTACAAGATTCACTTCATTATTTTTTGTATATTCCCTCCCCTAACTAGATGTCAACCTTTGCTTTTTCAGCATCTCCAGATAAACCATGTGTTCCTAAAAGGAAAATTTTAATTCTTATTCATGTATTAACAGGATCCACTAATAAAAGACTTGTATTATATTAAATGTATATACAATTCAAATCGAACAACAACCTATGACCAAGAACTAGTGAACTACCATTTTCCCCCTTGAGGGAGTCCAGATACCCAGAAGTAAACAAATAAAGTTTACAACAACACCACAAACAAGAACTAGTATCTAGACATTGTGACGACTATACCTTCTCATACAAAGCTTTTACTTCAGCATACTGCTTCTTAACCTCATTATTTTGTGGTTCCAACCTCAAGGCAAACTCAGCATCTGCACTGAGCTATAACTACATCAGGGAAATATGCAATCAAAAACATGGGAGATCTTCATTCTCTTCAATTTAATATTTGTAGCTATACCTTCAGTGGATTCTCTTAATTTTCCAAGTTCTTTTCTAGCAGTTGAACGGCGAGAGTATGCCTTAATGTAGCGATCATCCAAGTTCAAAGCCTCTGTACAGTCATCCTCAGCCTCCTGGAATCTAAAATAAAGCATAATGAAAGTAGATTAGAAGAACTGCCTGACTATTTATTTAAGTTAACCTAATCTCATCTAAGAAAATGAATAAGAGTATATCAACTTGCCTTTTGATCTTAAGATAAGCCATAGCCCTATTAGCATAAGCTACTGCAGTTGGTGATAAAACAATGCTTCTAGAGTAGCAATCAATTGCTTCGTTGAATTTTTTATGCTTAAAGAACTCATTTCCCTACCAAAAAAAAGTATGAAATAGAAATGTAATATCCATGAGGACCTAGGTACGAACTTCAGTTTATAACAGAATTAAAAATAAAAAAAAAAAAATGAAGGCCAAAATATACCAACTCTTTTTCTGCATTGGCATCAGCAAAACTGTCTTCTGTCCTGAAACGACTTGACAAATGATTGATTGAATCATAATTTTTCAAATATCCATACTGACCAGCAGCACTAGAGCTGGAGTTAAGTTTCTCCACTTGTCTCCCATTAGTTTGGGGAACACTAGAAAGTTCATTAGCACTTTTTACTCCCTCTCCCTGTGAAAGCACAATTTGGAAAGAAAAGAATTTTCAGTAACAAAGTAAAGAATTCTTCAAGCAAGGATGTGGAGAAGTAGACAAGACAACAGGAGAGGGGAACAAAAGGGGAGGGAGGGGAATATTGCATAGATTGGATTTCATTCAATCTGTAATATTACTAGTTACTAATTGGTTAATATGCAATAGAAAAACCTGAACAGCTAATTGTTGAAGTCATACTAAGAACAAAGTTCTAAACTAGAAATCCAGATCCTGAAAATGTTAATCTCCACAAATGAGGCTGAAAGGATAAATAATTACCTTTCTAAATTTCAAATGAAAAGGTGTATACTGTAGGACTGTAATTTAGATATCACTTCAAGCAGTCAAGCATCAAAATAAAAATTCCCATGGTAATGACTAATGAGAATAGCAGAGCCACCCACACTGGTAATATTACAAAATTGAGGAAAAGGAATATGAAGGAAAATAGTTTCCTTATTATAAATCTCATTTATTTTAACATAAATCTGTAAGCAAATTTAGTAAAGTTACCACTTACCAGCTTCTCTTTGCCAAGGGCCTCTGATTTCACCTTCTTGTCCTTGTTCTTCAATGACAGTTCCCAATCTTGTAGATTATTCAATAGCCCCTCAAAACCCTGCTTAACAAGTATGCTGCTCAAGCTAATATACACTCAAAATGACCAAGAATTTGTAAGGAAAAACTCAAAACTATTTATATGCACAATAACTGAATTAATAATATTCAAATTTCAAGCAAAATGGCTAAAAAGACATAAAACAGAACATCTACTGGAACAGAAAAAGAATAAAAGTAAAATCCATTCTTACTGACTCCTGTGCATCTATCTAAAGTTCAAATTTTCTTTCTATCTCGAGGCAAAATCCGCCAAAATACTCCCTTCAATTTAGAGTCTTTCCACTCTCCTTCTTTCTATTATTTGGGAACTAATTTTAATTTATTTTTTCTATGAAATTTCAAAGAAAAATGTGCACTTTGTGACTTTGCGTTCAGAAAATACCCACAAAACAAAACAAAAACAAAAACAAAAACAAAAACAAAAAAAACTTTATGTGAACAGAGGAACTTCGCAACTTTCAAGGGTATTCAAAATTCACAAGATATAATCTCGAGAAATATACAATGGAGTAAGTATAAGATATAGAGCTGATAAGAATGACAGCATGAAACGCAAAAAAAGAGGGGGGGACTTAAGAAGAAAACCCTTGCATTCCGTAATAGAGTAGAAAACCTGAAGTTGATCGCGGCTGTGCTTGCTCGGAACCCTAGCCATGGAAATTCGAGGGAGGATGATAGTTCGCGATGCTTCTCGGGGAGCTTTGTTTTGAGTTTTGAGTTGTGAGTTTTGGGAGCGCACGCTGACGACTACAGACGTCCAAGAGACTGCTGTTTTCCGCTTCTTTAATTTTTGGGTTTTGACCCTTTCTTATTTAACGTTCTTTTTTTTTTCTCTTGGACGAGCCGTTCTTCTAGTCTAGTAAGAAGCTCGATTGATTTTATTTTCTCGTGAAAATATGCAAAGAGTAATACTCCGTAGGACTCTATGTATTTTGAGTTACTCCCTATTCTAGATTTCTTGTGATTTTCTATTCTAGTCTGGATGAGATTTTCTCATTCCATGTAATCTGTATTTTAGAACAATCTTATTTAATACAATTCATTCAGTTTTCATCTGGTATCAGTTAGTTAGGGTTACGTTCCTAATAATTATTCTTGTCGTCTGTCCGTATCGCCGTCTCGTCGCTGTCCGTGCCTCTGAAATCATGCAACAAGGCAGTAGCAATTGGGATCGTGGCAGTCCGCGTCGAGGTCAGCATGATAGACATGGCTTTAATGTTGAGTGTCAACTTTGTCCTGGTTTCGGCCACGTGGCACCCAATTGTTTTCTACGCTTTAGAAAATCGTGTTTCGTTTGTTATAGTTTTGGTTATGTGCCACACAATTGTTCTCGATGCTTTGATGTTCAATGCCAACTTTGTAATGGTTTTGGCCACACGGCACCCAGTTGTGTTGTGCGCTTTGAAAAACGGTGTCTCATTTATTCTAGTTTCGGTCACGTGGCAACCGATTGTGTTTGGCGTCGTTTAAGAACTTTGAATCCTCAAGCTAATTTGGTGTTTCAGAACGGTTTGGGTGCCTCATCAGATTCTCATACTTGGTTACCGGACACCAGAGCTACACATCATGCAACTCCGGACATAGCTACCCTTTCTACCTCTAAGAAGTACACTGGTAATGACACTTTACGTGTCGGTGATGGTATGGGTCTGTCTATTAGTTGTGTTGGTCATGCTACTTTTGATACCCCATCTAGGTCTAGGTCTTTTAAGTTATCTAATATTCTCCATGTTCCTAGTTTGTCAACATCCTTACTATCTATTCAAAAGTTTGCATCAGATAATAAAGTGTTTTTTGACTTTCACCCCTCCTTTTTTGTTGTAAAGGATATCACCACCAAGGAAATCTTTCTGCAGGGCAGTAGCTCTGGGGGACTCTATACTCTTCCTACTCCAGTTTCCTCTCCTTCTGCCTTTCTGTCAGCTCGTGCTTCTGCGTCAGTTTGGCATAACTGACTAGGTCATCCTAATTATCGTGTCCTTAGTCGCGTTCTTTAGTCATGTTCGATTAGTGACTCTAGGAATATATATATATATATATATATATATATAGAAATGAACGATGCACTGCTAATAATTGAAAATAATATGAGAAATACACCTAGAAGGGATGGAGACCCACTCCCTCAAACCAGCATAACTCAGCATAAGAACCTGAGGCCCTGGCTAACACATGAGCAACATGGTTCGCTAATCAACTAATTAACACGACAAACTAACACATTCCCCAATAGAGGAAATAATTCTCTTGCAATGATTTCTAACTAAGCTTGTATAAGAGTAATCACCCGAAGCTTTATGGAAGCCTAAGCAAAAGTTGAGGTTGTCCAACTCTAAATGATTCTCTTGCAATGATTTCTAACTAAGCCTGTATAAGAGTAATCATCCGAAGCTTTATGGAAGCCTAAGCAAAAGTTGAGATTGTGTTGTTAAAGTAAATATTTTAGATATGGTAAATGATTAACGAACATAAATGAAGGGTACCAATCATCATTCGTTCAGACGGCAGAACCCTAGATGTACTATACCAAAAAAAAAAAAAAAACCTTCATTCACTCTTATAATTTGCGCATTGTGTGATTAAATTAATTCCCAACATGAAAATTAAAATAAGTAAGTACTTAATACATTTTTAAATATTAATAATTAATATAAAATAAAAAATAATTATTTTCAATATAATCAAAATGAGTCTTTTCAACTTCTAATAAAAGTAGTACTAAAAATGAGTATTACTCTAGATAGTTATAATCGAGAATATAAAAATAATGTCCTAACAATTTCATATTAACACAAATTAAGTCTTCTTAATGCGATATTGATGAGTCAGTAAAACTTAACTTATTTTTTTGTTATTAGCCAATAACCTTGTGGTTAAATAGCATGCAGATGTAGTGATTCTCTCGAATGTGATGTCATGAGATCGAGCCTTAGAACATGTTGAAAAAGTATCATATCTCATGAAATCAAATTTTCTATATTAGACCTTAGACTAGAGTCAATAGTAGGTACACAATGTATCGTGGATCCTAGTGTGTTGACTTATTTTGACATTTCTCGGTGTGACTAATTGAGATTTGAGAAATTTGCTCTTGATAAACTGGTTGACTGACTTTGTCTTCTCTTCCATTTCACTATCCCTCATTAAAATTTAAAATGATGAATCAATTGCAGAATTGCTAATCTGCTAAAAGCTCATTAACGACCCACAGTATTCAATGAACGGTGAACAACCTCAATCCCGTCCTCCGTTCTCCTATCATGTCTTCCTGAGCTTCACATCCCAAGAAGAATCCGTCAACACTTTCACCGATCACCTCTACACGGCTCTGAAGCAAGCCGGATTCAGCAGCTTCAGACAAGAAGACGGCGGAACTGACGGGCAAAAGGCAATCCAAGAATCGAAGGTTTATATTGTCGTGTTGTCGGAGAACTATGCACGCTCAAGATCCCGCCTTGATGAACTGGCGATAATTCTTGAGCGGAAAAGGGAATTTGGGCATTATTATGCAGTTTTGCCTGTTTTCTACCGAGTGGATCCTTCTGATCTCAGGAAGCTCACGGGGAGAATTGGTGAGGCATTGAATTGGATTGGGGAGAATGGAGGGAGCCAATGGAAGGAGAATGTGAAAAAGTGGAAGCAGGCTTTAATAGAAGTTGCAGACTTGGGAGGGATGATCTTACACAACCAAGCTAATGGGTAGGCATTTTACTATCTCTCAACTCATATTTTAGCCTCCGAAGCAATAATGAGCTTAAGATTTAGTAGCAACTCATTTTTCTGTGCACACAAGATGTTCTCCTAATTTTCTTACTGATGGGTGATGGGTGGAGACGTGGAGTGGTGGTAAAATGTCAAGTCCATCAATTCGTGGCCTGGAGATTGTTGGGCGGTCCATCAATTTGTGTCAAGGGATTATTGGACGGATTTCGGTGAAAAGTCAATTTTAATCCTGTCTTTAGAAAATGTGGTGACGCCATGACAATATATAAGGAAATAAAATTGTGCTGTGAAGTATAGTTTTTTGGCGTGGTAAGCGTTTTGTTAGGATCAAGTGCTTGCCCACTTACTCCAAAAGCTATAGCTCGTAGCGAAAGTGTAACTTTATTTCCTTATACCGTCACATATTTTCGAGATGCTAGGGTTGGACTTGGTTTTTTATCCTTTGTTGGCCTTTGCCCAACACTCCTCCAACCATCGGGTGCTAGACTTGGCCTTTACTGCCCTCTGCCCATCCATTCTAACAAGTGGTATCAGAGACTGTGCCGTTAAGACTAGCTTTTGGCGTCAAAGGTGGATCCAGAAAATATTTGGAGTGGGGCATTATTAAAACAAAAGAGACAGTTTGAAAAATAAAAATGAAACACTTAGAAGCATAGCCATAAATATTGTTGAATATGAGCGATAAAATGATTGGAATAGAAAACACATATTGTTGGATATGGGTGAACATCTTATATTATAAAGAATATAAATGAAAACACTAATGAGATTCAACCCCATGATCCTGACGCTTACACACCATTGTTCCCACCATATTCTTCAGAAGCTTATTGCCATTTTAGCTGTCTTACATTGCATTCTGTTTTCAAATGCTTACATTACTCAATTTTCTGCAGCATTAAGATTTTTAGTCTGTGCCAAAAGGATATAGTAGTTCAATCATTTATGCTGCTTTCTTTTACCTGTTGACAAAATCTTTCAGGCATGAATCTAAATTCATCCAGAAGATCCTTAGAGTGGTAGAAAATAAACTGAGCCGGCCAGCATTGAGCACTTCTAATAAGCTGATTGGAATACATCGCCGAACTGAAAATATCAATTCATGGCTACAAGACAGATCAACTGATGTTGACATTCTTGTGATTTGTGGGATGGGTGGTATAGGAAAGACCACCGTTGCCAAATATGTGTTCAATCTGAACTATCCTAAATTTGAGAGGAGCAGCTTCCTGGCAAACATTAGAGATATGTCAAAACAGCCAAATGGTTTAGTCACTCTTCAAAAACAACTTCTATATGACATTCTCGGAAGGAAGAAGGAAAAGACATTCTTTGTTGATAGAGGTATAAATGAGATTATAGATGCTGTAAGTTGTAAGAAGCTTCTTCTTGTCCTTGATGATGTTGATCAACGTGATCAATTAGATGCATTATTTGGCATGAGGGATTGGTTTTACCCGGGAAGTAAAATTATTGTGACAACTAGGGACAAGAGGTTATTTAGACCTTATGAAATTTATAAGATGTATGAGCTTGAAGGTTTGAATAGCAATGAATCAATTGAGCTCTTGAGTTGGCATGCTTTTGGCCAAAACCATCCTCATGAGGGCTATTTGGAATATGCAGAAAAGGTTGCAAGTCAATGTGGTGGACTTCCGTTAGCCCTAGAAGTTATAGGTTCTTCTTTGGCAGGAAGAGATGTTGCTCAATGGGAAAGTACGATAAAAAAGTTGGAAGTTATCCCCAATCATCAGATCCTCAAGAAACTTAGAATAAGTTATGAGTCCTTAGAAGATGATCATGATCAGAATTTATTTCTGCATATAGCTTGTTTCTTTGTTGGAATGGATAGGGAATATATTGTTACAATTCTAAATAGTTGTGACTTTTACACTGTTGTTGGGATTCAGAATCTCATTGATAGAAATCTAGTAAAAACCAACGAATCTAACAAGCTGACTATGCATCAAATTATTCAGAATATGGGGAGAGAAATTGTTCATCAAGAATCACCCGTTGAGCCTGGGAAGCGCAGTAGACTCTGGCGTTCCAAGGATTCCTTTAATGTGTTGCTGAGAAAATCTGTATGGAACATTTTCTTATGCAGATCTTCATTTGTTTTATTTGTGTTTTCCCATTCTCATGCACATATTTTGTTTGCATTTACAGGGGACCAAAACAGTTCAGGGTATGATACTTGACATGGATATGCTCAAGGAAGATGGAACAGCAAGGACAACCTTTCCTTTTAGTCATTTCAAGAAACGCAAACTTGAATTTCTTGAAAACTCATGTGCTCAAAAATGTAAAATGCAACCGAAGGCACCCTTTTATCTATGGAATCTGTCATACAGTACAGAAGTTTCAGAAGAACAAATCCTAAATACTGATGCATTTGTGGAAATGCACAGATTAAGACTGCTCCATCTTAGTTATGTCCGACTGATTGGATCACACGAAACCATTTCTAAGAGACTAAGATGGCTATTCTGGTTAGGACTTCAGCTTAAATGCTTACCAGCTGAATTTCCATTTGAAAGCATAGTTGTGATTGAATTACGCTACAGCAGATTGAAGCAAGTTTGGCAAGGAACAAAGGTATGGCTTTATGCTTTAAAGTTTTAACCTATAGTTTAGGATTTCTTTAATACTTGTATGATTACAAACTTCTGTATTTCTTTCTACAATTTCAGTCCCTCAGATTTTTGAAGATTTTAGACCTCAGTCATTCATACGATCTTTTGAGGACACCTGATTTCTCTGGTCTCCCGAGTCTTGAAAAATTGATGCTTCAAAACTGCGTCAGTTTAGTTGAGGTTCACGAAACCATTGGATTTCTTGAAGCACTAGTTCTTTTGAACCTTAAAAATTGCAAAGAACTTTGGGGGCTACCGGATAGCATTTGTATGCTGAAAGGTCTTGTGACACTTAATATATCCGGTTGCTCAAATCTTGAATACATTCCAATGGATATTGATAAAATGGATTCACTGAAAGAGCTATATGCTGATGGAACTGCAATAAACCAAGCCAGAGACGGGGTTGGATCATGGCATGCATTCTTGAGATCTTGGGTGTGGAAAGGCAGGGTGTTCCCTAAAATTTCACCGATATTTTTACCAAACTCTCTAGTTACTTTAAGCCTTGCCAATAGCCATCTATCTGATGATGCTTTTCCAATTGCCTTTAGTAACCTCTCCTTACTAGAGCATTTAGATTTGGGCCAAAATCCTATTTCCTGCCTACCAAACAGCCTCAAATATCTTACTAGGCTCCTAAAGCTAGAAGTGGAAAGTTGTGAAAGTCTCAAATCACTTGTTGGATTGCCCAATATAGAGCATCTGAATGTAACCAATTGCTGGGCACTTGAGAAAATATCATACCAGTCAAGATCGTCGAAATTGAAGGACCTGATTTTGTCAAATTGTATTGCTCTAGCTGAAATAGAAGGAAATTTTAAGTTAGAGCCACTAGAAAATACTGATGTGGAAAGGCTATGGAACTTGGGTTTATCGAACTTCAAACCAATGGAAAATGTTTTGATTGGTTTTACATCCAAGATTCTCTGTTATTACAGGATATATTCGCAAGGCTGGATCCCTTCAAGAAAGATAAGAAAGCTTCCTCCTCAGGTGAGTGTCTCTTTATATTTCTTTCATTGCATGATTGTAATACACTAATACCTAAATCCACATAATCCTTTTAGAATATCTATCTCTGTGTGTGTATCACAAAATTTCATTGTTTTATGATAGAATTTTCAGCTCAACATGATCTCTAAATATTACAAAACAATTCACCCTAGTTGTGGGAGGAAATTTTAAGAATGTGGTTTATATTAGCGATTTGTATATGTTAAGAGTCCCACGTTGAAAAAAATAAGAGGGAACATATGAGTTTATAAGGCCATAGGTTAGACCAATCATTATTCTATGGACCATAGTCCATACGGTTTTGTGGACTGAAAGTACATTATTTTGTATAATGTACATTTAGTACACAAATAATGTACTTTTAGTATATTAAAAATGTTTTTTTATGGTCCACACAGCACTGCATGGACATGGTCCATATAAAAATTTGCCAGGTTAGACTAGCTAATTGATTGGATTCAGTCTTTTAGTGTGGTTTGGCCCATGTATATTATAGCCAATTGAATGACCTTGGTTCAATCTTAGATTATAACATGATATCAGAGGTTGTTCGGTCCACTTTGTGTTCACCTGGTTGTCTACCTATGGTCTCTTTATCCAAGAGCACCAGTGTCTACCTGTGGTCCATTAGGCAGACTATATGATCACATCAAAACACATTTAACTTATTTACATGTTTGGTGAAACAACTACATGTAAGTCCTTCGGTTGTAGTTTGGTTCTTAGGTTTGCCAATTTCCATGATGTTTTTCCTTAGTTAATAGCTTTGTTAAAAATGAACATTTCTATTTTGTAGGGAGTGTCCCAACCTGGCATCTTTAGCACTTTTCTTCCTGGGGAACATGTGCCTTGTTGGTTCAGCTCAAAGTTCACAGAACCATATACATCTTTACAAATTCCTTTCCTACATAACTCTAGAGTTAAAGGCTTGAGCTTCTGCGTTGTGTATAAGCGATCAAAGGTTGGGGAATCTAAACGCACTAACGCGATGCGCCAACAGCTGACATTTTCCAAAGCACTCGTTGCTCGACAGAGAAGTCTTGGCAGGCAGAAAGGCGGGATAAGCAGCAGGCGTGTCACATATAGGCCTTTGGAGAATAAAGAATATGAAACGAGCTTCGACTGCCCGAGCATTACAGTAGAAAACGTGAGAAGATGTTGGAGGCGGTCGAGGCAGCCGGTGTTCTATGGAGTCCCGGATGGCAAGGAAGGGATGATGTGGTTAAGTGATTGGCGGTTTGGGAGAGATGAGTTGAGTTGTGATGATGGTGTGGAGGTGTCAGTTAGTGGTGGAGATGGCATTGCAGTGAAAGAGTTTGGAGTGAAGGTTTTGTACGTGGATGAGGGTTCAGAATCAAGTATGGTGTGGGTCAGTGAGTCATGCAGGGAAAGGGAAAGGGATGCTAGTTTTGGAGAAGCATATGGGTTTTCTGTACGACTCCCTCCTACTTATCGTTCCCTTCAACGTGCTCGAGAGTCATATTTAGATTCGGTGCCTCATTAGAATTTACAAGTCTTTGGATGTGCACCTGGTATGGTATTTCAAGCATTCTGCATACTTGGCCTACGATTGTTATGCCATGGGCAAGTGTTCATCTCACACTGTGAATTTTGGGTCCAAAAATTATGTATCTGCCTTTAACGTATATCTATTATGTATCTTCAGTTAATAAATTATGTGCATATAAATAAATTGAAGTCATATATATGCTAAGTACAAGCACATAATATGCAATTATGCATGTAGTTAACATATTATGTGCATATAAATATATTGAAGGCATATAATATGTTAAGTACAAACACATAGTATACAATTATGCATGTAGTTAACATATTATGTGTCTTCAATTTATTTATAAGTACATAACTGCAAATACATAATCTCAATGCCATTTTGGACCAGAGTTCACATCGCAAGATGGTTCATTCTATAATTATTGGCAAATTATGCTATGAAACCCGGGTTGCAAGGTGGACTTAGGTCCATGCTCACAATTTTAAAACTCTATGTTCACAATTTTAAAACTCTATATTCACAATTTTAGAACTTTATATTCATAATTTTAAATCTCGATATACAAAATTACATTACTTAATATTCACAATTTTTGAACTCTATATTCACAATTTTGTTATATAGATTCAAAAATTGTGTTATACTATTGAATATAGAGTTATGAAATTGTGAATATAGAGTTAAAAAATTGTGAACATAGAGTTCTAAAATTGTGAACATGAACCTGAGGACTCGGGTCCATGTCATAACAACTGATAATTATTGCCCTTGGCCTAGGCAAATTTTTAAGTGGACCATGGTCCACACAACATCGTGCGGACCATTAAAAATATTTTTAATATACTAAAAGTACATTATTTGATAGTATACGAAATAATGTACTTTCAGTACTCAAATAATATACTTTACATGAATACCATTTATATTTTAATATATTAAAAGTGCATTGTTTATGTACTGAATGTATATATTATTTGATAGTATATACAATATTGTATAATATATTTTCAAATAATGCAATAATGTAGTTTTTATTGTTGACCATGGTTAATAGAATAATGAATTTGGGCCAACTTGGGCCAAAATGGGAGCTGGGCACGGTTGTTCTCGAGGATCCTTCTAACGGTCTTAGAAATCTTCTCCAATTAGACACAAGAGGCATTATTACGCTAAGAGTTACATACCCAGGCTCTTTCCCCCGTCCCCCCCCCCCCCCCCCCCCCCCCC
>NC_044930.1:12242112-12343097 GCF_003576645.1 Ipomoea triloba
CCCCCCCCCCCCCCTTCTTCCCCTGATGCACCAAAAAAAAAAAAAAAAAGCCAACATGTAATATCTCACTCTCTCGTAGAGAATTTTAATTGAATGATGAATTAAATAATGTTATCCCCATTTACTAAAAAGTATAATGAAAATTTTAAACAAGTTAATATCCAACATAGTCCTCAACATTTGTGAATTTTTTCTATTTAGTCCTAAACAATTAAGTTGACATAATTGAATCCTCAACTTTACTGATATTTTTCAATTTCATCCTCCATCAAGAAATCTGTCCATCATTTGTTAAATGCGAGAGTGATTGTGTCCTTGATCAAATACGATATTGGGCAAAATTAGTAAAGTCAAGGATTCAATGATGTCAAATTAGTCATTTAGGACTAAATTAAGAAAATTAACCAGAGTCTATGACTATTTTGGACATTAACTCAAATTTAAACGGAGAACTAGTTGTGCAAGCAAATAAAAATCAATAACGTTATAAAACAAAATTTTAAAAAATAAGACTAAATGTAACAATTTTACAATAGTCAATGACTAAAAGTGAAATTTGTTCATGAAAATATATATATTTTTTAAAAATAACGTGTTTTTTTTTTTTTTTTAATTATGACACCTGTTATGGAGCATATATTATATAGATGCGTTTAAAAATTCCCAATCTTACATTAAAAACAAAAAACAAAAAAACAGACAAACAAACAAACAATTTGAAAATAAAATAAACAAATAAATATACTCAGCATGGAGTAATGTGCACTAAAAATTACTTAAAGCAATCAAGTGGAACTAAAAAGAATAATAAATTCGAGATGGTAGTGATGAAAACCATAGGCATAGGCATCCAGCATTCCAGCCTCACTGATTTGTACCCACTGACACATTCATCTCCCCAAACCAACCCACCATTTTCAGTGTGCCCTCAAAAATAACCTTTTATCATCTCTACATACCTCCATTTTCTCAACCTTTTATCTCCCTAATTTGCTTCTTGTGATCATCTGTAGCTAACTAGCTAGCTCAATTTTCTCAAAGATGTCCTCTGTGTTTTCTTCGGCTCCAGTTGGTGTTGGTGGATCAAGCTTTATTGGCCTCAAAAGCACCCTTCTTCCTTCCAATTACTCCATTTCTTGGAGCCGCAAAACCGTTTCCAATGGCTCCAAAACTCTCTGTATGAAGGTAAACTAAGTATATGTTTTATACTTTCTCAATTTCTTTAAGCCCAAAAAACTAATGCCCCACCACTTATTCGCATTTGAGTGGTAACAAATGTGTCATCGGGTCTTTTTTTTTTTTTTTTTTTTTTTTTTTTTTTTTTAAAGTTAGAGTTGATTTGAGATGATGTTTGTATATTTTGTTGATTAAATATTTGTTTGGGGGGGCTGCAGACTTGGAATCCAATTGATAACAAAAGGTTCGAGACACTCTCCTACCTTCCCCCACTCTCACAGGAATCTATTGCAAAGGAAGTTGATTACATTATTAACAAGGGATGGATTCCTTGCCTTGAATTTGATCAGGTTTGTATCCGTTAAGATCACGCACTTATGACTCACGTCATAAGTTATATAACTATCGGTCTTAATTAAACTCGTTATCTTATACCACTTGTTAAGACCTTATCACTTGGGTCAAAAGTTGTAGCTAGTAGAGAAGGTCCAATTTTATTTCTTTATGCAATCACATTTTCCAAAGCTAAGGTGTTAGACTTAGGCCCTGTTTGGTAGAAGGTATGATTTGTTAATAACATTAGTTGATGATTAGCTGATAGCTTTTTGGTATATTTTTTTTTTTCAAAAAGTTAATTGAAAATGTTGCTTTGAGTAGCCTTTTGAATTTTAGTATTTTAGAGTTACAAAAAGCTTATTAACTAAACAACTAATAGTGATTAAATAAGACAAAATTAGCTGATAGACTGATTATTTACCAAACAGGGCTTGGCCTTTTATCTATTTCCGCCTAACAATCTCTCCTTGCCCTTTACTGGCTTCTGTCCAATAGTATCATACTATACAAAAATAACTGAAATTTGTGTATGTGGAATTGAATTGAAGGTGGGACGGCAGCAGAGGGAAAATAGCCGAATGCCGGGATACTACGACGGCAGGTACTGGACGTTGTGGAAACTGCCGATGTTTGGGTGCACAGATTCATCTCAGGTTCTCAAAGAAATGGAAGAGTGCAAAAACACATACCCAAATGCTTACATCCGTTGCCTTGCATTTGACAATGTCAAAAAGGCTCAATGCATGTCTTTTATCATTCACAAACCAACCGCCGCCTCCCCCTCCGCCTCATATGAATAACAAACAAAACAAGTTCGCACCGATTTAGCTCACTGGTTCAATAAATAGTATTTGATAGATGAGACCAAAATTCGAAACTGGGTAGCGATAGTGTCGGAATTATGTCTAAAGTGAACAGATCCTTTGTGCGCACCAACATTTAGCTCTGTCTGTTAAGCTTTGAGTTATTCTGATTTATATCCTCTGGACATACCTAAATTCTGTAATCTGTTTCTTTCTTTCCTGTGGGTATCTACTATTCTGGTTTTTCTTTTCCGCTGTTGCAGTACAAAGGAGTGTTATTTTCTGTTTGAATAATCAGCATGTTATGTACAAGTGTGATTGGAAGTTTTCATCAAAAAGAGTAAAAAAGGCAAGAGTTTAGGAATCTAGCTTGATTTAGCATTTGGCATTTGGGTTAAAATACTCCCATCAACAGCTTATGTTTTTTAATCAAATTTGTTCACAAGTGGAATTATTGGTCCTACTATTGGAATTATTGTTTATTTCAACTTGTTTAATTTGCTTAGCTTAACACTTTATTATGGATCTTGGGGGCAAATAAATCAATGGCTTTAACCTTGACTACAGGATAGTAATCGGTGTTGCGCATGTAATATACATAAATGTACCATTTAAAGCATGTGCTTCAATTTGGTATGGGTTCGAATCTCAATAAAATAGAGATTATGGTCCACGTGTTGTTCTCACTTGAGGAAGCATGGAGCAAAATGTTATAAGAAGTGCAACCAACAAAGTTTGAATCTAAAACCTCAAGTATAATAACACAAGTTCTAAACCACCCAGTCACTCAAAATCTTGTATACTAAAGGGCAGGAAGCTCCACTTATACATAGAGTGCGCTAAAAGCAAAGTAGTGGAGAACATGTGTGAACAATATTTTACTCATCATTAGCTTCTATTTCTAGCAAGTGTTTTAAAACACATCAGTATCTCAATATTTTAAATTAAGGGGTGTTTGGAAAATAGTTAATAGCATTATATTAACTGCTTATAGAAAGATATTTGGTAAATTAACTGTTAGCTGATAATAGATTACATGCAAAATGACCTTTAAGAGTATAATTTACCTTTTAAGGTATAATTTATTTTCTCAAAAAATTGATCGGAAAAACTATTTTGAGCAACTTTTTAAATTTTAACGTTTTAAATCCATAAGCTGTTACAAAAAGCTGATTAACCAAAACCTCATATTGACTATTTAACCAAGTCAAATAGTTATTAGTGATCAAACAAGTCAATTAAAATTGACTAATAAATTATGTTACCAAACATTGCCTTAATTTGTAAATATATGTTAAGGTAGTGACCTCGTTTTGCCAACAAGAGAGACATAGTGAGAGAACGAAGTTTAGCTGATGTGAAGCTGATCCCCACACAAGTTTCTTCTACAACCCCACCCATGATATTTAATTTTTTCTATCTTGGCCATACAGACAATTAGTCAATTCCTTTGGAAACAATATGTACATTCTGCCTGAATAATGAATATCATGTAGGCACAGTGCAAACCAACATATAAAGCATAATCTAGCAAATGATATATATGCAGAAGCGGAAATGGCAATGGAACACAGAATTACATATCCCTCACTCTAACCAACCCCATCCATAGGTGGTGCAAAGCATTGTTGCGTTGCAAGCATAACTGCACTAATACTCGTAAGACCAAAAGTTAAATTAACTCACATCATATATAGTATAATATACTACTAGTATATATTATTTAAGTGGTTGTGGTGCAAGTATATGTCTGAGTCAATAAGTGGTTTAATATTCAAATAAGGTGACATAGATATTCAAATTGATTTTAACTGATTATCTACCTATAATAATGGCATGTAGGCTTCTAAGCAAAACGGTCCTCCAACAGCTCATGTAGATAAAATACACTACGCCATCTAGTATTCAGGAGAGAAGTGATACACAAAACAACTCACGTTTCAGTGCATGTCTACCATTCCAAGGCAAGACCAATGGCGATATCAACTATGGCGAAAGATAATCTGATCATTCTAAAGATTCCGCTACTACAAGGTTAGTTCGCTTGTTATGATTTAAATTTCATTAAGTTTATGTTACTATATATTTATATCTAACAGAATTATCATCCACATCTCTAGATGAATTAGCTTTCTTTTTTCTCCAAAATAGCTTTAAGTTCACGACCTCTACTTGACCACTTGATTGAGGATGATATGTGGTCTCTCTTAATTGAGAAGACAACCATATATACTTAAACAACAAGCTTTAAATTGGGAGTGTTTAACAATTGAGTATGCCTTGGCGCTAGTCTGTCAGACAGAGATCGTAGAGAAGCCAAGTACTGAGGCACTACTCGTTTGCCCGATCACTTCAGTGTCCCCCGCACATTAATTTTGACCTCGGTAACGCAACCTGAATGGTTTTGGATCGTAGACATTTTGAGATACAAGACAAAGTGCGAGTTGCCTGATGACAAGCGCTCTTTTGGTGGACTGCTGTTAAGCTGCCTGCTTCCTGATGAGGCCAAGCTAAGTCTGTTATGGAGGAGGCCCATCGTGGAATATACGCAACACACTAGGGAGACAACACTTTGGCTCGTAAGTTGATCATTCAAGGGTACTACTGGCCAACCATGGTGAAGGACTGCATAAAGAAGGTAATGAAATGCCCGACATGCCAAGTCTTTGCTAAGAGGGAATTGAAACCTGACTAGCCACGTTTTATACATTAGTCACCACGGTCATCCCCTTTGCAAAATGGGGGTAGATCTAATCGGACCATTGCCTCAAGCACTCGGTCAGTACCGATTTTACATCATGGCCATCGATTATTTCACCAAGTGGGCAACGACCGAACCCCTGGTAACCATTATCGACTACTAGTGCTGCAAGTTCCTCTAGAAGAATGTCATTTGTAGGTTCGGATTGCCCGAACAGCTGGTTACCAATAATGGTCAGCAATTTGATAATTGATCCTTTACCTCATTCTGCATCTATCATGGGATCTGTCACAGTAAGATGGTTGTGGCTTACCCTAAATCCAATGAACATGTGGAAAACCTCAACCATACTATCATAGATGGGTATAAAAAAAAATTAGAGTACTTAGGTGGGACTTGGGTCGACCAGCTGGAAAGAGTTTTGTGTGCATATCAAATGACTTCCCACTGAGTGACTGGAAAGACGCCTTTCGCATTGGCCTTCGAATTCAAGGCTAAGGTGCCCACCTAGGTGCAGGTGCCCATAAGGTGAATACTTATTTATAATTAGGAAGGCAATGAGGAAAGCCTGCAAATTGAGAAAAATTTCCTAGAGGAATGGATAGACGCTACTTATGCCCGAATGGCCGAGTATGAGTAGTCATTCAAACGATATCAAGACAAGCAGGCTAAAGTGAGGTACTTCCAAGTGGGCGATCCAATGTTGAGAGACCTTGAGGCCAGTCGGCCGGCGAAAGGCAGAAAATTACCGGCCAAGACAAAATCACGGCGGTCGTGTATCTAGGAACTTACCAATTGGAAACCATGGAAGGCCAACTAGTGGACTGAATTTGGAACACCCATCATGTGAAGAAATTTTACTAATAGACTATTTGTCCTTTCTCCTTTTAGCGTTATTTTATGTATGTAGTTAGTTGCCAGACTACTCGCTTGTTACTTAGAATACTTTGCAATTTGTAGTGAGGAAAATAGGAAGAGCTAGGAATTGAAACTGAAGAGGACCGGTGATGAGACCGGAATGCAACAAATAAATGATCCATTAAAAGTCTCGAGTGGCTCGGTAACAAGATCTAAGTCAAGGAAGATTCAAGAGGCTTTTAACACTTTTGTGCAAACAGATTGGAATCCAACATCTTTTTGTGAAGAAGAAGATCAATCTGGAAAAATAATTCTATTCAATTGTCTTCACATAAAAACTTTTGAAGACAATTCAGACTTCAGTATCAGATCAAATTTCCCGGTGTGAAATTATTTGCAATGTGTATTTTTTTTAGGTGGGAAACTACTTTGCAAGAATTGTATTTTTTATTTTGGGTGGAAATTACTTTTGCAAAATGTTGTATTTTTAATTTTGTGTGGGAAATTATTTTGTATTTTAATTTTGGGTGGGGAATTATTTTGTATTTTTAATTTTGGGTGGGAATTACTTTTACAAAGTTGTAATTTTTTATTTTGGGTGGGATTAGTGACCTAGAATATTTAATACCTTATTTTCCCCTATAAATACCCCATAAACCCAATGGTTTGAGACACACCTTGTAAGAATTCAATTTGAGTGAAATTTCTCTCTTTTCTTTGCATGAGAAGTGCATTGAAGTTTAGGTTGTTTGTGAGAAGCATTCAATCTTGGTAGGCTAGTGAGACGTTAGTTTATCCCCTTATCTTGTTCTTTATATTCACACACATATCCAAAAACCCAAAAAGAATACTATTACTCATATTATATAGCTAATTTTATTTTTGTATCTTAATTCTAGTGCTAGATTCCTAATACTCTAATTCTTAGCCTTGCTTAATAATCTAAGGGTTGAGAGTATTATTTGTTAGTTTGGTGAGACATTTGTAGAGTTGGGATCTCAAAATCCAAGAGTCTACAAGGTAAGATCCTCTTTTGGACACGAAAGGTTCTTGAGTGATTCCTTGAGTGTGCACTTATTGCGGGAAGCAATCCGTGTACGCATCAGTTTGGTATCAGAGTCAAGTTCCTTTTTTTTTTCTTCTTATTCTATCATTCCTATCTTTAATTTCCTTTTTTTTTTCTCTCTCTTATTCCATTATTCCTATCTGTAATTTCATATTTACTGTTGTTCCATTTCCTTTTCCCTTATATCCGTTACGTTCTTGCTTTATTCTATTATTGTTATCTTAAAGTTCATATTTACTCTTCCTTGCTACTTTAAATTTCATATCTACTATTGTGTCTATTTTTTTTATTCATTTCCGTACTTTTACTCTTTATATTCATAGCTTTGATTTGGTGACCTTATAAAGGTTAGATACCATCAAGCTTCTTTTAATATATTCTACTATTGTATTTTTAATTTAGTTGAAGTTTACTTTATTGGAGGTTTGTTAAAAAACAAAAAGAAAAAAAAGGAAAAAAAAGAAGAAAAAAAAAACAAAACAAAACAAAAAGAGCAAAGAAAAAAAAAAGAAAAAAAAAGAAAGAATAAGGTTGGTTTGATTTTTAGTTTGAATTGTTGAATTTATATCTAAGCATTACCTGAAATTAATTGTGCTTTGTTTCTTTCTATCACATATACTTCTTCTACTTTCTTTGTTTCTTAAAAAAAAAAAAAAAAAACCACCTGTGTCAGTTTCAAACACACTCTGTGTCAGTTTCTACATCACTCTGTACATGCTATTTCCTACCTTTCGTGCTTACTAGACTCAAACTCTACAAGTGTTTGGTTTGTTGTTTTTGGTGGATACAACCCTTGTGAATTTTAAGCTTTGTTAAGGACCAAGAGGAAAAGAACTAGTACTTGAGAAAAAAAAAAGTCAAAAAAAAAAAAAGAGTGAATGAACTGTGAGTGATTAAATATTTCCTTTTGATTACTATCTTCTTATTTTTTGCATTTTTTTTTACTTAAAGGAATGTCAAGTATGGCTAGTACTAGTGAACAAGGTAGTATTATTGCCCAAATGGAGAAAATGATGACCATGATGAAAGATATTAGTGATATGCTACAAAACATAGAAAATCAAAGAGTGAGAGTTGAAAATGAGGGAGTACAAAATCATGAGGGAGGAAACCAAGAAGAGAGGAGGGGTAGAGAAATAACAAGATATAATAGTTTACCTCGCATGCTCCCTAGAAGATTTGTGGAAGAAAGGGTAGATAATAATCTTAGCTCTTTAAGAATGGAAATGCCTACTTTTAATGGGGATGATGAACCCGAAGTTTTCTTAAATTGGGTAGATGAAGTGGAGGATATTTTTGGGTTTCATAACTTTGGGGAAGAAAAGAAGTTTAAAACAGCCATAGCATCCCTAAAAGATTTTGCTAAATTGTGGTGGAAACAACTTAGTCGTAGGCGTCTAGAAGACCAAGATGAACCTATAGAGACATGGGGAGAGCTTAAGAGGGAGATGAGAAGGAAGTTTGTGCCTAGTAATTTTTATCGTGATATGCGCAGAAAATTACAAGAACTCAAACAAGGCAGTAAGTCCGTTCGTGAGTTCTACAAGGAGATGGAGAGATTGAAGACACGAGCAAATATCCAGGAGGATGACGAGACCACCATAGCCCGTATCCTTGAAGGATTCAACCGTGATATTCGAAGAGAACTCCGCAACCAAGAATTTGACGACGTGGACAAATTGGTTCGAGTTGCTTCGAAGGTAGAAGATGAGTTGAGATCTGAAAGGGGAAGCAAACCATCTGTGTCTTCTCAATGGGATCAACCAAGGAGGGCTACTAACAACTCCTATCAGTCAAGGACACAAAAGGAGTACTCTCGACCATCCCACACCCAGGAGGAGAAGAAAAATAACCAAAGGGAGAAAGAGAAGTTCCAAGAGGGCTCAAAGCAAAAGGTTAGTATTGTGACATGTTACAGGTGTCAAGGCCGAGGACATTATGCTCGAGAATGCCCCAACACCAAAAAAATTCTCACCACCGGCAAAGATGAGCGAGAATACATGTTCGCAAATGAATCTGATGACGAAGAGTTGGAGCCTATCGGAGAAAGACAAAAAGATGACCATTTTGAAGAAGAAGTGCAAGAAGATGATGCTCTACATTTCAACTGCGTTGTCCACAAAGCCTTGAGCACTCTAGTTGTCCTAGATCAAGAAGAACAACGAGAGAACATCTTCTATGGAAAATGCAAGATTCCCGGTGCTACATGCAGTTTCATCATTGATGGGGGGAGTTGTACCAATGTGATCAGCGAGGATGTAGTTAATGCAATGAAAATACCAACAATCCAACATCCTCAACCCTATAAGCTACAATGGCTTAATGATGATGGTGAACTCAAGGTACACAAACAAGCCCTCATTTCTATTTCTATTGGAAAATATCAAGATGATGTGTTATGTGATGTCATCCCAATGCATGCTTGTCACATCTTGCTTGGTCGGCCATGGCAATATGACCGAGACACCTTACACCATGGTAAGACAAACAAGTACACCATTCATAAGGGAGGTAAGAAGTATACTTTGACTCCACTAGCACCAAAAGAAGTGTACAACCAACAAGTGCAATCAAAAAAATTGAGGGAAGAACTTGCCCAAAAGGCAAAAGAGGCCATGAAGGAAACCACTAGTGGAAAACAAAATACCATAGCTCATGAGAAGAAGCAAAGAAAGGAAGGGATGAAGAAGGACACTACGCAATCCTCTCATAATTTGCTCATGACAAAGGGAGAAGTGGAGCAAGCCTTAAGAAGGGGAGAGGGAGTTTTCTTACTTTACCCGATTGATTTTTGTTTAAATGTTATTAAAAGTGAAATTATCCCTTCTGATGTTTCTGCTTTGCTTTCTGAATTTGCAGATGTCTTTCTTGAAGAGTTACCAAAGGGATTACCTCCAATTCGTGGGATTGAACATCAAATTGATCTCATACCTGGAGCAAGTTTGCCTAATAGACCGACATATCGCACTAATCCTGACGAGGCCAAGGAGATTCAACGACAAGTTGATGAGTTGTTACAAGTTGGATTCATCCAAGAAAGCCTCAGTCCATGTGCTGTACCCGTACTACTTGTACCAAAGAAAGATGGCACGTGGCGGATGTGTGTTGATTGTCGCGCCAAGAAAGATGGCACGTGGCGGATGTGTGTTGATTGTCGCGCCATCAATAACATCACGTGGCGGATGTGTGTTGATTGTCGCGCCATCAATAACATTACGGTAAAGTATCGCTATCCTATTCCTAGGTTAGATGATATGCTTGATGAATTGCATGGGGCTGAAATTTTCAGTAAAATAGATCTAAGAAGAGGTTATCATCAAATTAGAATGCAAAAGGGAGATGAATGGAAAACTGCCTTCAAGACTAAAAATGGTCTCTATGAATGGTTAGTTATGCCGTTTGGATTAACAAATGCCCCTATCACCTTCATGAGATTGATGAACCATGTTCTTAGGAATTTTATTGGAAAATTTGTTGTTGTGTATTTTGATGATATTCTCATTTATAGCAAAGACTCTCAAAAGCATATAATACATCTTAAAGAAGTCTTTCTTGTTTTAAGAAGAGAACAATTGTATGCTAACCTTGAGAAATGCTATTTTGGTGTGGAAAGTGTTGTTTTTCTTGGTTTTATAGTAAGTTCTGAAGGCATTGAAGTGGATGAGACCAAGATACAAGCAATTCGAGATTGGCCAACACCAAAAATAGCAACTGAAGTCCGTAGTTTCCATGGTCTTGCCAGTTTCTATCGGAGATTTGTCAAGGACTTTAGTAAAATTGCAGCCCTGTTGAATGAACTTGTGAAAAAAGATGTTAAATTTGAATGGGGCCCTAAACAAGAACAAGTCTTTCAAATCCTCAAGGAAAAATTGTGTTCTGCTCAGGTACTTTCGTTACCAAACTTTGATAAAACTTTTGAGATTGAGTGTGATGCATCTGGGATAGGTATTGGAGCTGTTCTTATGCAAGAAGGACATCCTATTGCCTACTTTAGTGAGAAATTAAGTGGTCCTGCACTTAATTACTCTACATATGATAAGGAGTTATATGCACTTGTAAGAACTCTTGAGACTTGGGAGCATTACCTATGGTTTAAAGAGTTTGTCATACACTCCGATCATGAGGCACTCAAACACCTTAGGGGGCAAGGTAAGTTAAGCAAGAGACATGCGAAATGGCTTGAGTTTATTGAAGCATTTCCGTATGTTATCAAGTATAAACAAGGTAAGGAAAACCGAGTGGCTGATGCTTTATCTCGAAGGTATGCTCTACTTTTATCATTACAAGCCAAATTACTTGGTTTTGAATTTCTTAAAGAATTGTATAGTAATGATGTTGATTTTGTAGAAAAATATAAGGCATGTTCTACAACTCCAATTGGCAAATATTATCTACTTGATGGATATTTGTTCAAAGAAAATAGATTGTGTGTGACAAATTGTTCTTTAAGAGAAATGTTCATTAAGGAAGCCCATAGTGGTGGATTAATGGGACACTTCGGTGTGACTAAAACTTATGAAGTCCTACATGGACACTTCTTTTGGCCCAAGTTAAGAAGGGATGTGGAATTGTTTGTTAGCAAATGTGTTACTTGCAAACAAGCTAAATCACGATCTCTCCCACAAGGGTTATACACACCATTAATTGTTCCTAAGGAATCCTAGACTGATTTATCTATGGATTTTATAGTAGGGTTACCTAGAAGTAGAAGGGGCCATTACTCAATCTATGTTGTTGTTGATCGATTTAGTAAAATGGCTCATTTTATTGGTTGTCACAAAACTAATGATGCCTCTCATATTGCAGATTTATTCTTCAAAGAGGTAGTGCGTTTACATGGGATTCCACGCACCATTGTGTCCGATCGAGATGCCAAGTTTCTAAGTCATTTTTGGCGAATACTTTGGGGAAAGCTTGGTACAAAACTTTTGTACTCTACTGCTTGTCATCCACAGACAGATGGCCAAACCGAAGTTGTGAATAGAACTCTAACACAACTTCTAAGGGTAGTCATTAGAAAAAACCTCAAGTCTTGGGAAGAAAGCTTATCATATGTGGAGTTTGCTTATAACCGAGCTATACATTCCACTACAAATATGTCACCATTTGAGGTTGCTTATGGTTTTAATCCATTAACCCCCTTAGATTTGATTCCCTTACATGTGAATGATAAGGAATGTGCGGATGCTNGCAAGGTGTATTTTTTTTAGGTGGGAAACTACTTTGCAAGAATTGTATTTTTTATTTTTGGGTGGAAATTACTTTTGCAAAATGTTGTATTTTTAATTTTGGGTGGGAAATTATTTTGTATTTTTAATTTTGGGTGGGAATTACTTTTACAAAGTTGTAATTTTTTATTTTGGGTGGGATTAGTGACCTAGAATATTTAATACCTTATTTTCCCCTATAAATACCCCATAAACCCAATGGTTTGAGACACACCTTGTAAGAATTCAATTTGAGTGAAATTTCTCTCTTTTCTTTGCATGAGAAGTGCATTGAAGTTTAGGTTGTTTGTGAGAAGCATTCAATCTTGGTAGGCTAGTGGGACGTTAGTTTATCCCCTTATCTTGTTCTTTATATTCACACACATATCCAAAAACCCAAAAAGAATACTATTACTCATATTATATAGCTAATTTTATTTTTGTATCTTAATTCTAGTGCTAGATTCCTAATACTCTAATTCTTAGCCTTGCTTAATAATCTAAGGGTTGAGAGTATTATTTGTTAGTTTGGTGAGACATTTGTAGAGTTGGGATCTCAAAATCCAAGAGTCTACAAGGTAAGATCCTCTTTTGGACACGAAAGGTTCTTGAGTGATTCCTTGAGTGTGCACTTATTGCGGGAAGCAATCCGTGTACGCATCAACCGGTTTGCCATCCAATTGATCCTAGTTTGCCAATAGGGCTTAAAAGCGCCAAAATATTTTCTGTCATAATTTTGCATTAAATTACATAGTTGTTTTAACACTAGGAATCTCTTTATGTAGTCCCGTGATAGAAGTTCTCTAGAAAGAGTAGTTCTTTTTCTTTCATAAAGAAATTTTTTTTTTTTTTAATAAAGCGGCCATGGACTTGACCATCCAACAACCCCTTACCCATTGAGTCAAAGGGGCAAAGGAGTCCCACAGCAAGCCCTGGTTCAGGGTAATAGTCCGGATGCCTGGAAGTCTGGAACATAAGGAATATTTAATTATATTGTTTTATAAATATTTTTAAAATCAATATGTATATATACATTTTTTTTTTCAAAATGACTATCAAAGTTATATTAGTTCTAAAAAATCCGATATCATTTGTTGTTTAATTGTGGAGAAGAAGTATGATGGATTTTTAACAAAACATCATTCCTTATAGGTGTATCTACCAAAAAGAAAACGAAAAAGAAAAAAAAAACAATTTGAGAACAAAATGTTATTGACAAAGTGCAGAGGTTATACTTTGAGAACAAAATGCAGAGGTTATAGTGGAAACAAATTAAAAGAAGCTCAAACGCACACAAGAAACAGTGGAAACCAAATAATCACCACTAATGAGCACACACTTCATCACTTTAGGAGATGCACCAGCCGGGAATCGAACCCGGGTCTGTACCGTGGCAGGGTACTATTCTACCACTAGACCACTGGTGCTTGTTGTTTCCTATATTGACATTTACGCATATTGTACAAAAACACAAAAACTCCGTTAGGAAAACCCGGAAGATATCTTCATCTAGTATTTTTACTTTTTAATGATGAACTTTTAATGTTCCACAAAAATTATATTTTATATATGTAGTCAATAAATCAGCAATAGAGTGTTAATTTGAATTCTGTTACTCCCTCTGTCTCATTTTATTTGTCTTACTAACTATTTATTGGTCAAACTAACTCGTTCTTCTTTGTTTATTTTCTTTAGTATTTTTTACTTATTTTTAAATTTGATGTTTTGTGTTTAATAGTAATTTTAGTGTATTTTCTAAATATATAAATTTTGTATATTAATATTAAACTTAATATTATGAAAAATTGAATTTAAAATAACTTCAGTCAAGCCTCGTTAACCGAATCAGACACATAAAATGGGACGGAGGGAGTATATTACCTCAAAATTTGTATGTTTTGAAAAAAAAAGGTGAAAATTGCATTTACTAGATGTCTCATAAGAAAAGATTTTTTCTTTCTCTTGTAGATTATGGAACTAGTGTTGTACATTACTACATTAGTTGTCCACCAAACCTTAGTAGTTACTAACTTCGTTCAATAATTTCATTGTTTATTAAATTTGTACATAACTTAGTCATTTAAAAGTACTGTTTTCTCCAATTTTATCTTAGAATATATTTAAGATAAAGAGGTTAAACATATTATATTAATATAACTAAAATTATGTTGTGCTGATAATGTCACAGTACTATGGGTTATCTCATAATTTACACTATTATACAACATAATTATGCTTACGTTACTTTATTTTATCTTATATAACTGGAATAAACGAATTATGTCACTGAATCTTTTTAACATTGATAAATTATTTTTAAAATGTAAATATCAATATAAATAAAAAATTAAAATTAAAATTAAACTTTCACTAAAACAACTATCAAGATTGAAAATGTTGTTTCACGAATATCTCCGAAATCAATACAACACATTCGGGTGCTTGTTTTCTTTGTGGTCATTTCTACCTTTTTTACAAAGCAAACTTTAAATTTAGGTTAGGCAAAAACAAGACTCATCTATTTGTCATTTATTTTTTATTTATGTTATAAAATAATAGTAATAAAATAGTTTAATTGAGAAAGATGAAATGACAAAAAAAAGTATAATTTTCGTTCAATATTTTTTTTAACCATTGGAAAGTGTCTCTATTCAATGAGTATACATTTTCATTACTCTCTAGCTGACTTCGCTACGCTCTAAGTTTGGGAGTAAGAGATTGGTGATAGGATAATTGGATTAGTCATTGGACCCAACCCGAAACACATTTGGACTGACCCCAAGTTGTCAAAGCAATCAACACGGTCAATTGGTAACGGTCAAGAGTGAAGCAGGAGGAGATGAAACGATTCTTAGAGTCCCAATGCACTTAATAGGACACCACCTCATCAAAGAGTTGTTATGGTGGAGAGCGCACAACAATTATTGATGAACTCTGACACTTTTGGAGGGGAGTCGTTGCACTTATTAGGAGGCTGTTAGTGCTCATTATTGTAGTTGTTACCATTATACAATATAAAAGGTGAGTCTATATCAGTTTCATTGATGGTTTTACAAAATTTTTCTGGCTTTACCCCTTATAAAATAAGTCTGATGCTTTTGGGCTTTTCAAAGTTTTCAGTTTATGGTCTAGAATCAGTTTGGGACTACTATTAAATGTTTTCGTACTGATAATGGCCATGAATATGTAAACAAACATTTCGGACTTTTTCTCCAAAGCCTTGGAATTTTACATCGAAAAACTTGCCCCTACTTACCTGAGCAAAATGGGGTTGCGGAGCGCAAGCACCGTCCTCTTATTGAAACTATTATTACTCTTCTTCACACAACAAACTTACCTGTGATTTTTTGGACTGATGCTCTTGCTACCGCTAATTTCTTAATCAACCACTTTCCCAAAAAATCACTTGCTAATAAGTCCCCGTTTGAACAGTTGTATGGTCGTCCACCTGATTACTCTTATCTTCGTGTCTTTGGTTATCTTGCATACCCTCATCTTCGACACCAAATTGACCATAAACTTCAACCTCGTTCCAAAACGTGTGTCTTTGTTGGGTATGAACCTCTCACAAAAGGCTATTGATGCCTTGATCCTACCACCCACAAAGTCTTTGTCACTCGTCACGTGCGTTTTGTTGAGTTCTCATTTCCTTACAAGGTGTCAACGGATCCTCCAACTTCATCCTCACCATCCTCCTCGTACTTTGGTGTTCTTCCCCTCTTCCCACATTTTCCTACCATCTCATCTGGTCCTGCTCACATGTCTCTAGATACTCAACCAGTTGGCTATATGCCCACAACCATCCCATCCAATCTACCTGAAACCCTACCCGAACCACAATCCATCCACTCCCCACCACCCGGCTCCCCACCACCCGAAACCCAATTTGCCAACCCTACTCATCTGCCTGACGCCTCACCCATCCAACCTGCCAGCCCACCTCCCTCACCTGAATTGCCTGCAAACTCAATCCCGTCAGTCATAAACCCACCCGTACCACGACGTCCTCCAATGCCTATTCACCCTATGACCACTCGTGCGAAGGATGGCATCTTTAAACTCAAACTCTACTCTTCCGCTATTCCCTTTGATGAACCTCCCTTAACTGAGCCAACAACCTACAAACAAGCTAGTCAAAATAAATACTGGTGCGCTGCTATGGATGATGAATTTGAGGCGTTACAGAGACAACGTACTTGGGTATTAGTTCCTTCCCCTCCAAATCATTTTCCAATTAGATGTAAGTGGGTTTATTGCATAAAGCGTAACTCTGATGGATTTGTCTCTCGCTACAAGACACGTCTTGTTGCCAAGGGCTATGATCAAGAATACGGTCTGGACTACTCTGAGACTTTTAGTGCTGTGGTTAAGCAGCAAACTATTCGTGTTGTGCTCTCTATTGCTATGTACCATCAGTGGCCTCTTCATTAGTTGGACGTTTCTAATGCTTTTTTACATGGTGAGTTGCAGGAAGAGATCTACATGGCTCAACCTCCTGGTTACATTGATCAACAGTATCCGCATCATGTTTGGAAATTAACAAAGTCCTTGTATGGACTTAAGCAAGCTCCGAGAGCGTGGTACCTTCGTCGCTCATCCTTCTTAACCGCTCAGGGGTTCACTACTACTACTCATGATACCAATCTATTTATCAAGTACTCTGCTCAGGGAACTCTTATCTTACTTTTATATGTTGATGACATAGTTATTACTGGCTCTTCCACTTCTCTTATTCAGAGTTTTATCCGGAGCATGCACCATGAGTTTCAGATGAAGGATCTTGGTCCCTTGAAATATTTTTTGGGCCTGGAGGTTCAGCGTACCACCGACCGCCTTCTGCTCTGTCAGACTAAGTATGCCAGTGAGCTCATCCATCGTGCAGGAGTTGATTCGGCCACCACTACTCCTACACCGATTAGCTCTAACACTTCTACCAATGGCGCTGATACTCCCTTTTCTAATCCACGTCTGTTTCGCAGTCTGGTTGGTGGTCTTCAGTATCTCTTGGTTACTAGGCCTGATATTGAGTATGATGTGAATTATGTTGCTCAGAAAATGCATAACCCTACAGACCAAGACTTTCACACTCTAAAGCGCATTTTGCGCTATGTTAAAGGGACCCTCACTCATGGCCTTGAATTTGGCAGGGGGGATATGCGTCTCCGTGGCTACTCTGACTCTGATTGGGCTAATGATCCACAGGACAATCGTTCAACGACAGGCTACCTTATCTATCTTGGTGATAATCTTGTGTCTTGGAGCACTGAAAAACAGACACGTGTTTCAAAATCATCCACGAAGGCTGTATATTGTGCTTTATCAGCTGCAGCATCGGGAGTAATGTGACTTATATATATTCTGACTGATCTACATATTGTCACGCTTCCACCTGTTCTCTTCTATAACAATCAATCAACCATATGTCTTACAAAGAATCCAGTTTTCCATAAGAAGATGAAGCATGTAGGAACTGACTGTTACTTCGTTCGAGAGCAAGTCATAGATGGGTCTATGACAGTTAAGCATGTTTCTTCTAAAGATCAACTTGCAGATTTTCTCACCAAACCCCTAACATCGCAGCGGTTCCACTTCCTCATATCCAAGCTTCCTCTTGCTACTGTCAGACTCAGCTTGAGGGGGGATGTTAGCAAATAATATATGATTTGATATGATAATATATGATTTGATATGATTATGTGATTGATATGGTTTGATATGATTTGGTATGATTTGATCCTCTACCATAATATGGGTTGTAGTTCCACCTATAAATACCTCTTGTAACTCTCATTCTTCTCAATGAAATGAACTATTCTATTATTCTATCAACGACGTTGACATCGGAGCTGTTGATGAACGGCGGGCACAGTGGTCACGGACTCTGGACGCGGCGACGGTGCGGGTTGTGCGGAGCCCTGTCCGAAGAAGACTGCTGTGCTGTACAATATGCTTCTTCCCCCTCGTTTTTTTAGGGAAGTAAATCCCTACTATTGAGTGTTGGAGGTTATGAATTTACCTTTAATGAAATAATTCGATTCATACATTATTATCATTATGTTATTGTTGATTCCTTATAATTTTTTTTTGCTCAAATTGTTATTATTATGACCATTATATTGACAATACACATGTTTAAAAAAAAAAAACAAAAGAAAAACGAGACTAGGAAATGCAATCAAATTTTTATTCTACAATATATATATATATATATATATATATATATATATATATATATATATATATATATATATATATATATATATATATATATATATATATATATATATATATATATATATATATATATATATATATATATATATATATATATATATATATATATATATATATATATATATATATATATATATATATATATATATATATATATATATATATATATATATATATATATATATATATATATATATATATATATATATATATATATATATATATATATATATATATATATATATATATATATATATATATATATATATATATATATATATATATATATATATATATATATATATATATATATATATATATATATATATATATATATATATATATATATATATATATATATATATATATATATATATATATATATATATATATATATATATATATATATATATATATATATATATATATATATATATATATATATATATATATATATATATATATATATATATATATATATATATATATATATATATATATATATATATATATATATATATATATATATATATATATATATATATATATATATATATATATATATATATATATATATATATATATATATATATATATATATATATATATATATATATATATATATATATATATATATATATATATATATATATATATATATATATATATATATATATATATATATATATATATATATATATATATATATATATATATATATATATATATATATATATATATATATATATATATATATATATATATATATATATATATATATATATATATATATATATATATATATATATATATATATATATATATATATATATATATATATATATATATATATATATATATATATATATATATATATATATATATATATATATATATATATATATATATATATATATATATATATATATATATATATATATATATATATATATATATATATATATATATATATATATATATATATATATATATATATATATATATATATATATATATATATATATATATATATATATATATATATATATATATATATATATATATATATATATATATATATATATATATATATATATATATATATATATATATATATATATATATATATATATATATATATATATATATATATATATATACACATTCCATTTATTCTTATGCAATGCAAAAATTGGGTCAAGTATATTTTTACACTTTAATTTATGTAGGTTTTATAGTATATTTATATTTATTAATTTTTATTTTACTTTATTTTAATATTTTTAGAATAAATAGTTGATTAGTTATAATAAATATTTTATAATAATTATTGGGCATGATTAAGGTTTAAATTTTTAGTTTTTAGTTATTGGACCAAATAAGAGTTAGTGTTCTTTAATAAGTCAATTTATTATTATATTTTTTAATAAATTAGAGCCCAAGTATATAACCTAATGAATCTGACTAAATAAACAAAAGGAATTCAATTGTTTAGTTTGTTTAATTATTTCTCTGCGCAGCTCACGTACGAAAGAAGAAAGAAGACTTTGTCGACTCCAGAAACGGCATCAACGATTTGGCGCAAGTTTGAAGGAGTTATGGAGAGAAAACTGCATCAATCAGCAGGGAATGAACGGCAAAGATAATTTCTACCATTTGGATTTATTTTTGAGAGGTGCAAATTAATTTTCATATGATTTGTTTTCCTTAATTTAAGAGATTTTTGTTGAAGTTAGAAGTGCATAAATAGGGGTGAGTTCCTGTTGTTTGGGAATCTGACTATCTGTTTTATTTTATATATTTCTACAGTTTACAATATTTTCTTTTCCTGTTAAGTTTTCTGGTTCATGGCCCTGCGAGGCTAATTCTTAAACTTGGTCAAGATTATGTGAACCCCGGTTCTCTATACTGAGAGACAAAATTCTGTTTTAATTTATCTGCAATGAGTATTTAATATTCTTCTATATTATTTTTTTAATTGGTTGTCTCATTTAATGATTAGGAGGCCTGCTAGTTAATTATATATGATTCAATTCATAGCTAGGTTAGAAAGTGAATTCTTATAATTGATTTTCTTTTCTAAGTAGCAACTATGATTAATTCTATCACGGCTTAGTGTTAATTTAATCATAGGAAGAATACTAATCTAAATTTAACATAACCGCTTGTGTGTATGTTGTTTAGTTTCATTGGTTTTTCTCGTTTTAATGCTGCTATCAAGTTAAATATAAGCGCTTGTCTTGTGTTATTTGATAGTTAGGGGTAGTTAATACCGCTTGTGTTTGATTACCTATGACTAAGGAAAAACAGGAATGAATTCCACAATGAATGCTCAAATGCAAGTGAATTTGTCTTGTAGTCGATGAACAGTAATTAAGATCCGGTGGTGAATATTTTCTTAGCCCAAGTGTTGAAAATTCATTTGATTTCATTAGTAAACTTCTACTTGATTCTTTTTTTTTATTCTTATTTATTTATTTATTTATTTATTTTGAACGTCAATTTCATTCCAAACCCCCTCGTTGCTTAACACATAAGTTAAACTAGTTACTCTTCGTGGGATCGACCCTTACTCTCACTACTACGTGTTTAAGGTTCTAATTTGGGAGCCTACGACAGCTCGCCACTGACCAAGGCAACATCGCCACCCGTGGGCCGTGGACAATCGCGAATCATCGCTAGAAATTATGATAGGGCCACTGCCTTGACAAAAAGGAGACGATACAGTCTCTTATGAGTTGGCCCTATAATATTTCTTGCATACTAATATTTTTGCTAGTATTGTTCCCCGTACAGTCAGGACCATTGGTCCTCCGGGCCATGCTAGGTCTAGCAGTCGCCCAACTCTCATTCTAGGTTTCATAGATGCTTGCATGTGAACCTTCTTTTTTTGAAAAGTTATCATTAACTACTAATGACTCCATTATTAAAGTAAACAAATACATAGACACTATGAAATACACTCCTTGATCAAGTAACAAATTTTATACCACTTATGAAAATTATATGTTTGGTATTTCCTTATATCTTTTGGGGGCTATTACCATTTTTTTGTCAGAATTCTCTTAAAGATGATTTTTATTAATTTGATAGCATTTTTTTTTTTTTTTACAAAGTATCCATCAGAATCATGCTTAGGATTTAGCATGTTTCTATATGATATTTTTGTAACTGATTTAGCATGATTTGTATCATCTTTTAATTGCCAAATGATTACCACCAACATGACTTCTGCAAGCACACATGTGTAACTATTTAGCAAATCTATATTTTTTGGGATGCGAACATATATTATAACCATAATTTTTTTAAGGTAATGATATTATCTAAAAAAAGTTTTGTGCTTTTTGGTGGCCTTAACACAATACAAAATATAGGTGGATATTTTTTTAATACTAATATTTTATAGGTTTAAGTTTTATATTCTTCCGAGAAATATCTTAAGGGCATGCAACTTTAATTTAGCAATTTTTTAAAGATGTTTTGACGACTATTCCTGTTAAACTGACGAATTGTGTTAGGCAACATTGGCATAAGAAGCAAATACCAAATACGGTCCAGCAATTTAACTGGCACACATAATATCCTGGATGAGCCTAGATAAGTGCGTTTTTTCCTCAAAGATAATATGTGCATACCTAGTACTGTCAAAACAGGCCGGCCCACACCATCGCAGGCCTAATTTTTAGCAGGCTTTTGCGGGTTAGCCCGCGGGCTAGGGTTCATGCAACCCTAGCCCGTCCCACGCGGGTTGGCGGGCCCGCGAGCTTTTTAAAAAAATTATTTTTAACTTTTAAATATAAATAGATAAAAATAAATAAATAAATTAATTAATATATGTATATAATTATATATAAAAAATTAGGGTACTGTGTCCGCATGCGAACACAGTGTACAAGTTTTTATATATATATAAATCATTTTTTTTTATAAAAAGGGTTTGGCCCGCGGGCTAGCCCGCAGCCCACGTGGTCCAACCCATGTGGGCCGCGGGCCTTAGCGGGCCAAGCTCGTTAGGCCCGCATTTTCGCGGGTCACTTTTTTTGTAGCCCTAACCCGCCCCACCGCGAGGCGGGTACGGGCCGGCCCGCGGGCTTCGACCCACTTTGACAGGCCTATGCATGCCATTATGTATTTTTTTTTACTATGGCAATTTGTTTAAGAAACTATGTAGCATCTGTTCAATTGTTGCTTAGATTTAAAGAAAGGCATACTTGAATGATAACAATAATATTTTTTTATCAGTTCACTCCATGCAATTGTATGTTGAGTGCACTAATTGTTTCTCTAATTGCCATGAAACAATTATTTACAATAGACATATTTTTATAAGAGCTTTGTTATGAAATTATGGAGGAAGTATATCTATTTTGGGGACCTCCAGAATTGAGAAACCACCATGCTTATCTACTACATATCACTAACGCCCGGTACATGGTTCAAACACCATGATGCATTTCCCTTATCTGCATTCAACCCTTTTTAGTATGCAACCCTTCTACTTATAACCCATCATGAGAAATCAACAGTAATGCTGGTTGCATCATAATATCTTTTTCTCGGCATTAGAGGAGATTTGAAGTTTTTAATTAATTGAATGCCGAGAAAATTTCATGAGATGAAAAAGTTTCAAACCCATGTACTAGTCTTATAGAATCAGAAGTTCATACATCGAACAAATAATCTGCTAGAAATATCAAGGAGTGACTAAGTCCATTGAAATTATTTCATATATATTAAGAGTTGAAATCCCCAACTAGGACTAAATATCTCTACCGTTTTTCTTTATGTCGGAAGCATAGAAAATTTATTGATTTAAGAATTTACAAAAACTAGATCTAGTGTAGAAATTTGGTCACTCTTGAAATATAAAAATTTTATCCTGAAGATATTCGTCTAGAAGGCAAAAACCCTAGTAAAATTGTAGGTGCACCAAATAACTAAAATACTAGGGAAGCAGAACAACCAAATTCAAATACTCTTGGAAAATTTCCATGTGTATAAAAGATATATACAAAGTTGTTACAGTTTTTGACAACATATTTTGCCTCTATTGCTCATAAATACTTCAAATCTAGATCTAGAAATTAAAATAGTAGTATAACGCACGAAGCGTGCTGACTATTTTGATAGAAAAGAGTAATTAAGGCATACAAATCAGAACTCGCTAAAGAAATATATACACCAAAACGTGTCATGAAAATACAAGAAATGTAATAAAAGGCGAGTTAAGGGTTTTCGCAAAGATCCAATATTGGTCATAGCATTATATTCCGCTATTCGATAAAACTAGCAGTAAATAAATTAGATATGTAGCTAATAGACATAGTTATCACATATTTATATAGGTAACTAGCTAGTTACTTATATTTAAAGTCCCTGATGGATTTTCTCAAAATGTGATAACCGAAAATCACAAAATAAGAAGTGTAAAAGTTAGTAAGTTACTAACTATGATCTTTCTTATGGTCAATAAATTGACTAAAAGTATTTTTTCCTCAAGAAGAAAGTATATATGAAAGTATATTATCATAATTCATATTAGAAACATGCCTAGAAATGGTATATGTGATTGGGAAACTCAAATACCGTTTCGTATAAGGAAACCTATGAGTCCCTCTTGAAAATGTCCTAAATATATTCTTCAGTATATTAATTGTCGTCCAAATATCTCGAAGTAGATAAAAGACTATCTAGATAATGAGGATATTTTTTGGGACTAGAAGTCCATTATTTCATCGCTAAGTGGAGCACTATCATAGAATCAGAAATTCCATGATAGCATCAGGATTGACATTGTCCTTGCAATGAAATTACTAGCAACACCTAGTGCTCCTCCTACAATTGAACATTGGAATAATATTCAAAATATTCTCCAAGTACCTTTGATTTATAATTGTTTTCAGGCAATAAAGCAATGTGCAGTGTGTTTTTCTTAGACCACTTGGGTATTAGCTTTTTGTTTTGACCCTCGTGATGCCAAATCCCAACTGGTCATGTTTTGCTTTACCTCCACTAACCTATATGAGGATAATAGAGTTTGTCTTATACAAATTTTAAGTGGATATATTTAAACGGATAGTGGACAAGTTATATAAATATTCAACCCACATATGATCCAAAAGAGTCACAAGATTATTTTATAAAATTCTAATGACAATTCTGAAGATTATACTATATCCCGTCTCTACACTCTTGAAACAATGACTTTACTTTAAACTATGTAGAACTTGAAGATTGTTATCTACAGGGGGAGACGAAAAGTACATTCGCTCGAATCAATCTTGTATATTGGGTCTTAAAAGGACTAACAGTTGTATTTTTGCAACATATACATACCATGTACTCTTTTCCTCACTAAATATTTTAATCCTGAAGATTATGCCTTGAAGGCTTATTGTTGTACTCTTTTTCTTATAACTAAGTTTTTCCCACAGAGTTTTCTTAAGTTAAGGTTTTTAATGAGGTAATCAATACAATATATGGTTTTACAAATATCATGTACTTTTTCTTCAACTAGGTTTTTCCCATGTGATTTTCCTAATGAAGTTTTTAATGAGGCATGAACAATGTATTCAAATATACTATCCATATACCTTATACTCTTTTCTAGTATAGGTTTTTCCCAGAGAGTTTTCGTAGCAAGTTTTTAATGAGGTAAGGTCGTGGTAAAATAATGTCTAACGAAGAGTTATAAATACTCCCTCCGTCCCAATTTATGTGTCTAGTTTGGTTAATGAGGCTTGGCTGAACTGATTTTATTTCAATTTTTCATAACATTAAATTTAGTATTAATATACAAAATTTATATATTTAGAAACTACACTAAAAGTACTATTAAACACAAAAAAAAATCAAATTTAAAATAAGTAAAAAAGAATAAAGAAAATAAACAAAGAAAAAAGAATTTGTTTGACCAATGAATAGTAAATAAGACAGATAAAATAAGACAGATTGAGTAATATATTTATTGTGACAATTATTAGTAATTTGTAACAGTTATAACGGATGTAATCATTACCATTATAAATGTTCTTTTATATTTTGTCTTGTGTGTGTGTGCGTGCGCGCGCGCGCGCGCGTGTGTATATATATATATATATATATATATATATATATATATATATATATATATATCACTGTTGTAAAAATCCCCGCCTAGGCGCTCCTAGACCGAGGCGAATTGCTCCCTAGGCGTCCGCCTAGGTGGCCGACCGCCTAGGAGGCCGCCTAGCGCCTAACTCGGCCGACTGGACTGAATTTAGTTGAGTTAACTCGCCCAACTCGGCAGAGTTAGCCGAGTTAACTCGAGCGACTCGGCTTTGTTAATTTTATTATTATATTTATATATATTTAAATTTATTTATTTATATAAGTAAGAGAAGTAAGATATATATATATATATATATATATATATATATCATGGTTGCAGTAGGCGCTAGGCGCTACTCAGGCGGTAGACTAGCGTCTAGCGCCTAAGCGGTCTAGGCGGTACCTAGGCAGTTCTAGGTGGCGACCTATAAAAACAAAAAATTAATTCATGTGTGTGGGTGTATGTCATATATATATATATATATATATATATATATATATATATATATATATATATATATTTGTCATTATAGATTTGGAGAAGAGATGAAGAAGATTACTGACCATATTTCCCATTACTTTGTACTTTACTTTTTCTCTCTACAAGTTTCACTTGATCAACCATGTTTAAGCTATTGGGCTAATTACAACATGAATAAAAATAATCTATCTAGAAATAATAATGGTTTTGTTCAGGCTAATTCAATGAATGCTTTTAATCAAAGGCTTGTGTGTGACCCATTTTATAATTCTTATAATCCGGATTGGGAAAATCATTCTAATTTTTCTTGGAATAATAATCAAAATAACTTTCAACCAATTGTTCTTCCCTAACCTAAAAAAGAATCTTTGAAACATACCCTGCAAAATTATATACAGATTTGTAATCGGCAGCAGGAAGTATATCGCCAACGAACAGAGCCATTGCTTGCTAGATATGAGCAACGGTTCCAGCAAAATGAAGCTTCCCTGAGAAAATTGGAGGTACAAGTGGGGCAAATTGCTGAAGCTTTACAAGTGCATACGTCAGGTAAGTTACCAAGTCAGCCAGAAGAAGCAAAGTTAATAAAAATCATTAATAATGGTAAGGTTGTTGATGAAAGTTTTGAAAGCACCAAACCTGTGCAAAATGACGATTTTGAGGAAGAGGAACCCTATGTACTTCCCAAACCTTATGTGTCCCCGATTCTATTTCCAAATAGGCTCAAAATTTGTGTGTCTAAAATGGTAAGTGCAGTGCTATAAAAAGAATTGCCCCATAAATTAGAAGATCCTGCTAATTTCAATATTTCATTAAAATAGGAGACATTAAAAAAAGAAAGGGCAATGCTTGATTTGGGGGCAAGTGTCAATTTGATGCCTTATTCTATTTATTTGAAGTTGGGTTTGGGTGAACTAAAACCCACTGTAATGCCCCTAGAACTTGTTGATCGTTCAATTAGACATCCCAAGGGCATTGTAGAAAATGTTTTAGTTCAAGTGGATAAATTGATTATTCCTGCTGATTTTGTGGTTTTAGACATGAATAAATGACCAATTACTTTCTCTGGAGCGGTTGTTGTGTCTACTAATGGTGGGTTCATAGCAGCCAAAAGAGGTCCACTTCGTTGCACTGATGACCCGCATATGATTCACATATGCTGATTCAATAGTTGGTTATTTTCGGTTCCTTCTTGCATTCAATAATTCTTCCATTAATGCATGCTTAGTTTTCATTCAAAAAAACAAAAGACTACTACACAATAAAATTCGTTATTTGGTGAAATTACTCCCAAACAATGGCATTAAGAAAGGTCAAGAGCCGACCAATCACCCCTCTGTATGAAGCTGGCTGACCGTGCTTCCTCAAACACTCTACCTAAGGAGGGGATCCAACTGCTCGATTGAAGTGGGCGTGTAGGTGTCTTGGGTTACGAACCAGGTGACCACGCCACCCAGCTTATCATATTAATGGTGTTAAGTCGGCTTTTGCAAGCCTTAGAAATTGAAAAGGAGTGGGATTAAGTCGTATCGTCATCTCCAGCCAGGTATAAAGTACTTACAGGTGGTCGAGTAAAAGTTTTTGCTAATTTTCCCAAGGCAAGATATGGGTAATTAGTTGCTTAGAGCTGTGGTCTGACGACCCAAATAAAACAAGTGGTTCGGTTGTGGCAAGTCGGCCTAGGAGAACCTTTAAGTGGTCGGTTCCTTTCCATTGAGAGACTAGACTGACTTGGGGCTTAGGCTGGCCGACCGCCATGTTCCGTTAACCAAAATGCAGGAAAGAAACGAAAAGCTTGCGAAAATTAAAGTTGCATTCAAACCACATACGGTGGGGGGGGGGGCAGTTCATTACAAGGAAAAAAAGAGAGGGGGAAGGGAGCCCTAACTACTAGCCAACAGATTCGCAACAATCATCTCTTCAGTTGGTCCTGAGGAAATAACAGTCGGGTTAGTAGTCGAGTGTTGTCGCCTCTCCAAACTGGTAGTCTGGTCTTCGTCTTCATCGTCCAAGTTGACCAGTGTATCTCTAGGCGCCAAAACTAGCACTTCTTTCCTATCCTGTGGTTGCCTAAGTAAGGCCATCAGCCCCCTAGTCAAGCGCGAGTGTAGCTAGGGGACAAGCATCACAGTCTTCTAGAGTGGCGGGCAGGTTGTACCTAGTCGAGCTTAAGTCTTCGTAACAGGCAACAAGGGCATCGCAAATCTCCTTCTAAATATCCTGCATGCTCGCCTAATAATCCTCCTGGAAAATGCCTGCCAAGTGCTACTACCCCTTAGCAGTGTCTAGTAAACCCTTGGTGACATCCACTGCGCGCGTCTGGGCATATGCCATCGCGTCCCTCTAAATGGCTTCCGACCGTTGATAGGAGGACAAAACAAATTGTCGGGCAGTGGTCAGCTTTGTTACCAGTTGCTCGAAGCAATTTTGCTCAACTTCCAGAGCCGAGGCCATCTCCCCGAGCTTCAAGTTTAGTTCATCCACGTGCTTGGAGTGATCAGCGCGGGTAACATGGAGAACCTCCAACTCAGACAGAATGACCATCTGTCGGTGGCAAAGAGCAAGTTAGCACACCAAGGCCTAAGGAAAGAGTGGTAAGTCAAGATTTTTTTTAAAAAAAAAAAAGTAGGTAGGCAGTTAGAAGATAAGGCAGTTAGGGAGCATACCTTATACGTGCGATAGGCAGTGCCCTCTATCAGGAAGATAACATTGTTTAACCACTCCGTCACTAGGAATTCCCCCTTGTGAATGACCTTGGTGGGGTTGGCTTTAAGCCTGACCACACAGCTCTTGACGGTCGGGGGTTCTAGAGAGGTATTGCCGGGTCGCAGTGTGGTCAGCTAACTCCTTCCGCCTATTTTCTGCGGTGGCCAAGGCTACAGTGGTCGATGACCCACCGATGGCCAGCGGGGCGAAACTACGGCCTACGGGTAGTTGAGGGGATGTCGAAGTCGAATGAGGCAACTCCTTTTCCCTTATCAGCAGGAGTCAGGCAGGCCCTAGCTTGCGCTCGGTGAAAGGCCAAGCGGTCAAACATGTCCTTGGTAGGCTGGTCAAGGTCGGCGGTTAGGTCGACATTATTTGCAATCGAGACTCGGGGATGATGTGCGATAAACTCGTCTCGGTCGCCTTCCTCGGACTCTCTCCCTTCTGACTCCTCGGAGGATGGCTCGGTATTGTTGTTCCCTGCAAGACAAATAGAACCCCAGTTAGAGTAAGAAGGCTATCAATCAGTCAGGAAGATGGGCATGAACAAGACTGTCGTGGCCACCCCAGCCGACAAAATATTAGCATCGAGCAGAGATAGGGTCGCCCTCAAGGATGGTTTGGACTTCGGGGAGCGGAGATCAAATTTGTTAATTCTTCTCTTTTCTTTCCAAAAGCATGTAAATGTTGCATAAATACCCCTTTAGGGGCATGCTATAAGGGTTTCAACATTTGATTCTCTAGCAATAATACTATCAGTTTTGACATCTTAACCTCTCTTTAAATTGTTTTACAGTTCTGTTGGCCCACCGTCCGACTACCTTGTAACTGTAAAACAAACAACCACCACCACGCCACGACACCACTACCATCACCACCACACAACGTCCGACTACCTTGAAACTATAAAACCAACAACCACCACCACGCCACGACACCACTGCCATCACCACCACACAACCACCATCACCATCGCCATCACCATCACCACTTTATTATTATTATTATTATTATTATTATTATTATTATTATTATTATATAACTAATAATATGTTCATTTTCTAAAAAATAAATCAAAAAAGAAAAATATAAAATTTAACTTTCAACCCAATAGAATAAGGTAGTTTTTTAACATTCAACCAAACACAGGTAAATATAATATTTTTTGAAAAATAAAGATTTTTTAAAAATCATTTTGCAGAAAAACATTTTTAAGATTTTCAAATTAGTTTTAGGTAAGCAGAGCTTATATATCAAAAAAGCCTCAATCGCTATTAATTGGATGACATATTTAAGTATTTTCCCTTTATTTAGAGAAATTTTCCACTTTTGATCCCACGACTATTGGACCATTTCCACTTTTGGTCCCTGTCTATTAAAATTTTCACATTTAGTCCTACGACTTTTAAATTCTTACCACATTTGGTCCTTCCGATCAAAATTCCGGTCACCGGTGTTTATTTTTCCAGCGAGTAAATTAACTTAAGGGCAAAATAGTCATTTTATTATTTTTAATAAAAAGAAAAAAAACTCCCCAAAATCCTTTCTTCTCCCAACCCACATTCCCCCACCTGCGCAAACCTGTTACCTTTCCCCATCCCCCACTATTCTTCTAATGGAAAAAAATTCACACAAAAAACAACAATGCTATTTAAATATGATTTGCAGGCAATATTCCTATGAATCAACAAAAATATCACTAGTAATTCACAGTATATTTCCATTGCGAATCCTTGAACTCCAGGTTCGTTCAATATTCTCATTGCGAAACCTTGAACCCTAGGATTTTTAAAAACTCCAGGTTCGTTCAATTTTTGCTTCTATCAAGAAATCCAAGTTTGTGTAATGATTCTGGACCAGCTTAATGAACAATCAGAAGCAAGGGAATGAACTAAAATCAGAAACCAGTTGCGCGCAGAGAGCCAAAACGCTGCGTTTGACAGCAGGTCGTTGGGCCGTTAGAAGAGTTCAAGCGACGTCGTTTTTGTCTTAGCAGTTAGTTGCTTTCCAATTTATAAATGTAATTGAAAACGTGTTGGAGGATAGTTTTTGAATAACAATTTCCAGATTCTTCTTGTTCCTTCTCCCTCTCTTTCCTCTCTACCTTCTCAACTCTTCTCTTCTCTTTCTACAACACTCCTAGTTCGTTACAATTGGTATCAGAGCCCTCTAATGGAGGCGAGAGTGAGTAAGCTTGAAGCTATGGTGGTCGACCTCAACAGACAGATGGAGGTGCAGTCAACAACGACGCGCGAGTTGATGGAAAAGCTCGTTGCTCAGATGGATAGCAAAATGTCCAGCTGGAAAGATGATATAGTGGAAACAATCCGGCTGAATCGACTGCCGCTGCCGATCATAGATGCTATTCCAGGAGGATCGTCAGTGAATGGTGCGGGTTTTGTGCCTCTACCTAAACCAAACTTGGATCCAATTCATCCTGGAAGAAGACAGGGAAAGGCTCCTGCTGAATTTGATGATGATGGAGCTGTTGCTCTAGAGTCCGGTAGTGAGGTGGAGCCGGAGAGGATCAATAGAGGTTGGGCGCCAAGGAGAGAGCAGCAACCTAGACAGCACACTGATCATTCCCTGCTAAGGTACAAGTGTGATTTTCCTCTCTTCGATTATGAACAGCCTAGACTCTGGATTAATAGATGCGAAAAATTTTTCCAAATGTCTCATATTCCTAAAATCGAAGTGATGCATGTGTTATATGTGAATTTGACGGGGAAGGTCGGGCTGTGGTTTGAGGGATACCTAACCGGATTAGAAGAGCCATTTGAGTGGGCACATTTTGCTGGGGCTGTGTGTAGGCGATTTGGAGGGGATAATGGATCAGTGATGGAGGACTTTACTGGTTTTAAGCAGTTTGGGGGAGTGTTGGAGTTTACTGACAGATTTGAGGAGTTTAGGAGCTTGTTGCTCCAAAACCATCCCACTCTCACTAGGGATTATTTCCTGGAAGCTTACATAGCCCGACTTAAACACAACCTCAGATGTTTTGTGAGGACAGCCCAGCCTAAGACCTTAGCAGATGCCATATGGTACGCTAAACAGTTTGAGAAAGGACTCAGAACCAATGATCAGTATAAAACCACTTCCCACTTTACCACAAAATCAAATCAGCCTACATATACACCTAAATCCTACAATCCTAAGCCTACTGAAATAAAACCTGTACATTCACAAGGATCAGCAGCATCTAATAGCTTTCATAGCACTGCTAAGGGGCCTGAGGTGGCAAAATTTAAATCTCAGTTGAGAGAGCAGAACAGGTGCTTTAAGTGCTTTGAACAAAGGCAACCTGGACATAGGTGCAGAGGTCCCACTTTTAATATCATTGAGGATAGTGAATTCTGTGATGCTTCTGAAGAATTGAGTAGTGAGGAGCAGACACAGGAAGTGATCAGATCAGATGAGCAAGCTGAAGTTTCCTTGTGTGCTATGATGGGAGGAGAGGGCCTGAATACCATTAAGCTGTTGGGAGTCATCGGCAAGCAGCAGATGGTGATCTTGGTGGACAGTGGAAGCACTCATAGCTTCTTGGACCCTAAAATACTCACTCAATTGAGAATTGAGCCAGAAAGGGCTTACCCTCTCACTGTTACTGTGGCTAATGGGGAACATATAACCTGTGATTCCATCTGTAAGAAAATGAAGTGGCAGGTGCAAGGGGAACTGTTTGAAAAGGACTTCAGGTTATTGAGGTTAGGGGGCTGTGATATGGTCCTTGGTATGGATTGGATAGATCAGTTTGCACCTATTCAGCTTCATACTAGGCCTCCCGGCCTCTCATTTCACAAGGAAGGGAAAAAGATATTACTGAAAGGATTAACCAAGAAGCCTAAGATTCTACAAGCAGCTTCTAAGAAAGATACTAAGAGGTGGCAAAAGAATGGGGTCCAAGGGTTCTTGGTGCACTGTGAAGGGCTGGTCAAAAAGGACAGTGAGCACAAGTGTTGTCTAATCACTGTGCAATCAGATTTCAAGGAACTTACAGAGCTAATCCATGAATTCCAAGAATTGTTTGAGGAGCCCAAAACCTTACCCCCACAAAGGGCTTACGATCATTCAATTCCTCTTATACCTGGAGCACAACCTGTGAATAAAAGGCCCTATAGATATTCCTTTGATCAAAAGAATGCTATAGAGGAAATGGTTGAAGAGATGCTAAAGACAGGAGTAATTACAGAGAGTGTGTCCCCATTTGCCTCTCCTGTTTTGCTAGTTCCAAAGAAAGATGGCACATGGAGATTTTGCATTGATTATAGGGCATTGAATGATATCACAGTAAAGAACAAATTCCCTATTCCTCTAGTGGAGGACCTTTTCTCTGAGTTGGCAGGATCTAAGCACTTTACCAAACTAGACTTGAGGGCAGGGTATCACCAGGTCAGAATGAAGGTAGGGGAGGAGTATAAGACTGCATTCAGGACTCACTTAGGCCTATATGAATTCAGGGTTATGCCTTTTGGCCTTACAAATGCCCCAGCCACATTTCAGGCACTAATGAATCATGTGTTTAAACCACTGTTGAGGAGATTTGTTTTGGTCTTTTTTGATGACATTCTGGTTTACAATCCTGACCTTCAGACACACTGGAATCACCTCAGGAAGGTTTTGCAACTTATGAGAGAGCATAACTTGTTAGCTAAACTCAGCAAGTGTTCTTTTGCAAAAGAAGAGGTGGAGTATTTAGGCCACATCATTTCTGGTTCTGGACTGCACACTGATCCCTCTAAGCTGCAAGCTGTAGCTGAGTGGCCTAAACCTACAACAATCAAAGGTTTGAGAGGATTCCTAGGGCTAACTGGTTACTATAGAAGGTTTATTAAAGCCTATGGGATCATTAGTAAGCCCTTGACCAATATGTTGAAGAAGAATTCATTTCAGTGGGGATCAGAAGCTGAGAGTGCCTTTGAAGCACTCAAACAGGCTATGTGTTCAGCTCCAGTCTTGTCTCTTCCTGATTTCAGTAAAACCTTTACTGTTGAAGCTGATGCATGTCATAAGGGCATGGGTGCTGTTTTAACTCAAGAAGGGAAGCCAATAGCTTACTTTAGTAAAGCTTTTGGTGATAAACACTTGGGGCTCTCTATATATGAGAAAGAGTACCTCTCTATTATCAATGCTGTGGAAAAATGGAGGTCATACTTGATAGGGAGGAATTTCATTATCAAGACTGATCATCATAGTTTGAAATTTCTCCTAGAACAGAAGATAACTACTGCTATCCAACAGAAGGGGTTAGCTAAATTGTTAGGATTGCAGTACACAATACAGTACAAGAGGGGAATTGATAATTGTGCAGCAGATGCACTTTCTAGGAGAATGGTGGATCATGAGAACCCTGCAGTGAATGCCATTTCCAGTGTCAAACCACAGTGGGTAGAGGAGGTAGTTCATAGCTATGAAAATGATGAATGGGCCAAGGAGGTACTGACTGCCACTCTCATTGCACCTGACCATGATCCCAAGTTGGCAGTGAATGATGGGCTGATCAGGTATAAACAAAGACTGTACATTGGCAGTGGGGAAAATTTGAGAAAGAAATTGATAACACAGATGCATGATTCTCCCTTGGGTGGCCATTCAGGGCAACAAGGGACTTACCAAAGGCTGAGATCACTGTTTTACTGGAAGGGAATGAAGGCAGAAGTGGCAGATATGGTTAGGCAGTGTGATGTGTGCCAGAGATGTAAAACTGAAAATATAGCCTCTCCAGGACTATTGCAGCCTTTAGCCATACCAGATCAAGCATGGAAGGGGATCTCTATGGACTTTGTGGAGGGATTACCAAAGTCTCATGGCAAAGAGGTGGTTTTGGTAGTGGTTGACAGACTGACAAAATACAGCCATTTTATAGCTCTCTCACATCCCTATACTGCAGAATCTGTAGCTTGGGAATTCATGGAAAACATCTATAAACTCCATGGGCTGCCTGAGAGCATTGTATCAGATAGAGACAAGGTCTTCCTGAGTAGATTTTGGCAAACTCTCTTCAAGCAACTGCAGGTCCAATTAAATATGTCCACAGCATATCACCCACAGTCTGATGGCCAGACTGAAAGGGTAAACAGATGCCTAGAAACCTATCTCAGGTGCATGATATTCCATAAACCAAAGTCTTGGGCCAAATGGTTACACATGGCTGAGTATTGGTACAACACCAATTTCCACTTCTCACTACAATGCACCCCATTCCAAGCTTTGTATGGTTACAAGCCTCCTATGCTAGCCTTGAGAATTGAGCAGGGAATGGAAAGGGCTGAGTGGATAGCAGAAAGAGAAACCATGTTGGCAGTCTTGAAAGACAATTTGAGGATAGCCCAACACAGAATGAAACAACAGGCAGACAAACATAGAAGTGAAAGGGAATTGCAAGTAGGAGATTGGGTGAATTTGAAGGTCCAACCCTACAGACAAACCACAGTGGCTGTGAGGGTTAATGTGAAGCTTACTGCCAAGTATTATGGACCATATCAGGTTGTTGAGAGGGTGGGAGCAGTGGCATATAGATTGGCTCTACCCCCTGGTTCACAGATCCACTCTGTGTTCCATATTTCTCAACTTAAGAGGAAGGTAGGAGAGCACATTGTTCCTCAAGCAGAACCACCACTTGTTGGTTCAGAAGGAGAGGTGCTAGCACAACCAGTAGCTGCCCTGAATAAGAGAATGGTCAAGAGGAATAACAAGGCAGTGGTTCAGATTCTAGTGCAATGGGCCAATTTACCAAAAGAAGCAGCTACTTGGGAGGATTATCACCATGTTGTGAAACAGTTTCCTTCATTCGATCCTTGGGGACAAGGATCTGGTGGAGAGGAGGGTAGTGTAATGATTCTGGACCAGCTTAATGAACAATCAGAAGCAAGGGAATGAACTAAAATCAGAAACCAGTTGCGCGCAGAGAGCCAAAACGCTGCGTTTGACAGCAGGTCGTTGGGCCGTTAGAAGAGTTCAAGCGACGTCGTTTTTGTCTTAGCAGTTAGTTGCTTTCCAATTTATAAATGTAATTGAAAACGTGTTGGAGGATAGTTTTTGAATAACAATTTCCAGATTCTTCTTGTTCCTTCTCCCTCTCTTTCCTCTCTACCTTCTCAACTCTTCTCTTCTCTTTCTACAACACTCCTAGTTCGTTACAGTTTGCTTCCCTTCTTCATCGGTGAATTTCTTCTCTAGGTAGAGTATAATAAGAAGTGGGGGAAAAAAAAAGGAGAAGAAGTATGGGGAAGATGGGTAGATGGCTGCGCTGGAGAAATAATGGTTAGGTTTAGGTGGGAATGAAGCTGCCCATAAGGATAAAAGTAAGGGATTAGAAGATTTTTTTAATTAAAAATAATGAAATGACGATTTTGTCCCTAAGTTAATTTATTCGCCGGAAAAATAATCACCGGTGATCGGAATTTTGATTGGAAGGACCAAATGTGGTAAGGATTTAAAAGTTGTGGGACTAAATGGGAAATTTTAATAGTCAGGACCAAAAGTGGAAATTTTTCCTTTATTTATTTGTCTCATTTTATTTGTCTAAATTGCAATTTGACAGAGGCTTATAATGGTGTAAAATACTGCCCTCTAAAACCCTAACTAAAACCTCCAGTATCTGAAACTCTGCTCCATTGCCACAACGAACCAAAGAGCGAAATGGGCCAAATGGCGAGCAGATCCAGCTGTGCCTACCTCTTCCGAACAACAGCCGCTCGCCGTTGGCTTTCGACAGAAGCGAAGACGTGGCCGGCGGAATCCGCTGCGGCCACAATTTCTACTCCAAAGGAAGAAGGGGCTGTGGGCGGACATGGAATTGCGAATATCAAAACCGCAGCTAAGAACAAAGGCAACATCATTGAGGCTCTCGACAAAGCCGTCAACAAGGGTATTCCCATCCAGAAATGGCGTATCATTAAACCAATCAACCAATTTCGCCGCGCCAACAATTACCAAGCCGCCCTCCAGGTCTCTACTTTCCTTCTCTTAATCGCCTACTCGTTTTCTGTTTATCTAATAGAGAATTTGTATGAATCTCGGGATTTTCATTATCAGAGAGAGATTAGGCCTACCCCCAAATTGCAATTATGTATGGCCAGCCACAGCCCTGGCAAATTATACCATGGACCATGGTGGTACATGGTCCAAAATGATATTCAAATTAAGTGGATAACATATTATGTATCTATAAATAAAGGAAAATACTACACGAACTCTCATTTCTTTCACAAATGTTTGATGTAGACATTTTTTTTCTGGGATCTACTTGATGAATATATCCAATTCTTGTTTGCCGCATCATGGAGTAAAAGTGAGGGAGTAGGATTTGGTTCTACATGTAGTAGAACTCTTTATTAAATGAAGCTAATAAAATGAACGTCGGGGTTCCAAGGTGGACCCTGGTCCATGGTATAACAATTTCCACATCTATAGGCTGTATAAAGATCATCCTAGAGGAGTTGGAGAAGTGAACATGATATAATCCAAACCAGCCTTTTTACAAATCATGATCATATTTGCCATTGCTGTCTACCTAATATTATCAGAGAATTGTATGGATCTTGGGATTTTCATTATCAGAGAGAGATTAGGCCTACCATGGCAAATTATACCTTGGAACATGGTTCAAGATGATATTCAGATTATGTGCATAACATATTATGGACCTATAAATAAATTGATAGGTTAACTGCAGTACATAATTTATTAACCGCAGGCATATTGCAGGCACGTAATTCGAATGTTGCTTTAGATTAGGTTCGCAATGCAAGGTAGACCCTTGTTCATGGTATAACAATTGCCACAGCTATAGGCTGTATAAAGATCATTGTAGAGGAATTGCAGAAGTGAACATTATATAATCCAGACCAACCTTTTTACAAATGATGATCATATTTGCCATTGCTGTCTAACTAATGTTAAGTGTTGTTCTTGGAGAGTTTCTATGCACCATGCTTCTTGTGTTTTGCATCATTCTTGAACTTTACAGCATTATCCACTTGTTAAGGAAATTGGTTTTCCTGCTTATTTTTTATACAGCTTTAGGAGTTCTTTCATTTTGTCTGATTTGAATTGTTTCCATTTGCTTAACTCTCGAAATCCAGCTGTCTGAATGGTTGGAGAGCAAAACATCCCTTATAAATGATGCTGACCGTGCTGTACGGATAGAGCTTCTTGCCAAGGCAAAGAACTTGGATTCTGCAGAAGAGTACTTCAACGGCCTGCAGGATTCTGAGAAAACTATTAGAACGTATGGTGCACTTCTAAACTGCTACTGTGCGAAGAAACATTTGGAAAAGGCTTCGGAACTTTTTGAGAAGATGAAGGAAGTGAATGCTATATCTACTCTAAATTATAACAATATGATATCTCTTTATTTACAGACTGGTCAGCCTGTGAAAGTTGTTGCACTCGTTCAAGAAATGGAACAAAATAAAATTGATCGAGATTCATATACTTGTAATCAGTTAATAAACTGCTATGGCATGCTGAAGGACATAGATGCAGCTGAGGGTGTCCTTGAGAAGATGAAAGCTGATAATATAAAGATTGACTCTTTCACTTATGGAAATCTAGCAACCGTTTTTGTCAATGCAGGGCTTCTTGACAAGGCCCAGTCTGTGCTTGAAAAGATGGAGGAAATGAAAAATGGTCGAGAGGAATTCTGTACCCTAATTACAATGAATGCCCAAATTTCTAATCTGCCAGGAGTTTATCGGGTGTGGGAATCTTTAAAGTCGGCATTCCCAAATCCAAGTAATACAAGCTATCTCATCATGCTCTTGGCTCTCTCCAAATTGGGGGATTTGGAGAACCTTGAAAAATATTTTCGTGAGTGGGAATCAGAGTATAAGTTCTATGATGTGAGGATCTCTAATGTGCTCCTGGAGTTGTACCTAAAGCGAGACATGATTGGGGAAGCTGAGTTGCTGTATAACAGTGTTCTGAAAAGAGGTGCTCAACCCAGTTTGAGGACACTGGAGTTACTCACTAGCTTCCACGTACAAAATTCTCAATTTGATTTGGCTCTCAAGTATTTGGAGATGGGTGCAAGCAAGGCAGCTAAGTCGAAAAAGAAGTGGGTTCTTCCAAATGAAACTGTCAAGGGTTTTCTTAAATATTTTGAGGAAAACAGAGAAGCTGATACAACCGAGAAGTACTATGAGAGCTTGAAAACGGTTAGTTGTCCTGACTCGACCCTATATGATTATATGCTTTCCTTTAACATTATAGACCAGAAAGCACAAGCATAGGTCGCCATGAGTGAAAGATGGAGGCCAAGTACCTTGTGGTCGGATTGCATCACTGTTGTCATTCTAAATGAAAGGTTACAGATTCAAGTCGCATCCCAATCAAGAATGTTGGCATAATCATGTTGAGCAGATACTATAGGTAGGTGAGTAAAAGATGGAGTAAACACAAACTATGCTAGAGCCTAGATGTTTGTACTCATTTTGCATCAATATGAGATTCATGTGCACCTAGCTACTCTCATGATCTCTCATAATTTTGCAATGTTATGAATGAATTGTCATTCTCATGTCTGTTTGGTTTAAACAAGAATTTGTATGAATGATATTGATGGTTAGAATTCACCTGATGGTTTGTAGCAAATTAGTCACCACAAATTTCTATGATTGTTATATCATTAGTTAAATCATTTGTTATATCCCAGATCCTGGTCCATTTTGCAAGTGAGACAAAATTAATTTTTTTTAAACTTAATTTTTTTTCTTTTTCTTTTTCTTTTTGTACAAATAATATTAACGTATAAAAAATGTATCATTAAAAAAAATTATAACTAAGATTTTTATATGATACTTATATTGATATACTAAGTACTACGGAGTGTATGTGCAATGCGCGAAAATTTATATCCAATATTAAAATATTGCTAGATAAAAATTAAAAGAATTTAGTTCAAATTATATTTCACAATTCCTTCGATTGATAAATTTTAATTATCATATTTAAATAATATAGAGAAAATAAAAGGAGAAAGAATTTATACTTTTGTTTAATATTAATGTACACAATTTTCATAAAATGTATATTTACAAAAAAAAAAAAAGTAAAAATATATCTATAATACTAAGCTAACAAGTGGTATATATACACATAAATAACATATATATTACATAAATATAATCTACAATTAAATTAATTGTTATTTGATCATTGTAATAAAATGATCATCAAAGACTAGGAAAAATATAGGTTAGATGAAGTTGTATGATAATAGTGATGGAGTTATTATTAAATAATAATAATAATAATAATAATAATAATAATAATAATAGAGTTATAACAGTATAAGAATAATTTTATCAAATAAAATGAAATGTACAACATTTAAAGTAAATTGTATATCTTTATTAACAAACAAAAATCAAGGATATAACTTAGATGGGCATATAATATGTTTTAATTTTTTTTCAATGTTTTAAATTAAATATACAGTTACGTTAAGTCACTATAGTTTCTTTTAAAATATACTACATATTCATTTTCAAAATACTAATGCAAATACATCATTATACTAATAGACATCAAATAGGTTTATTAAGCAAACACAACAAGTTCATTTTCATGATACACAACAAGTTTATTTGGAAAATGCCATAAGTTCATTTTCACAAGTTCAGTGTAACAATCTTATAATATTAAATCTTAAATAAGTCTATCAATAGAACACTACAAGTTCATTTTCACAATGTCAATGGTTCAATTTTACAATACTAAAATAGGCTACCACATGTTTATTTTACAAGAGATTCAGTTTCACAATACAATGCTACAAAGCCTATTAGTAAACAACTAATTAAGGCTCAAGTAGAAAGTAAGCTCATTTCTAATTATGCACCCATTAAATATCATCATAAATTAGGACATTTCAAATGATCTCAATGCGATTTTTAGCATTAATTTTGTTTATACAAATTAATCCTTGACTATTAATTTTATTAAATAAAGGAGTTAATTTCACCAAAGGTCCTTGTCTTTGGTGGCAATTCTAAATTTAGTGATAGACCATCGTTTTTGCCATTTAGCATTCCTGACTATTATTTTTTGGACACTTTTAGTCATTCTTGTGACTTTTCCTATTTTTAGTAAGGGTAATTTTTGTCTCTTTATATTTTCTTTTGTTATTTTTATTTTTCTAGTTTCAACCGGTTTAATTGGTTTAGGACTTTACTAAAAAGTAAAAACTGGTTGAAAAATATGGTTATTAAAAATCATGGGTTACAAGTCCTAAACCAATTAACCGGTTGAAACCAGAAAAATAACAAAAGAAAAATATGAAAAGATAAAAATGCCCTTATTAAAAAAAATAATAGTCTGAGATGTTAAATAGCAAAAAGGATAGTCTATGACTAAATTTGAAATTGCCACCAAAGACAAGGCCGCGTACTCCGGATTCAGCTGACGCATCGCACCTTCGGCCGCCGGCGGAAGCAACGTAGGCGGACAGGGGAAAGAGCCGTCAACAAATCCAATCAGTTCATGTCCGCGAAGAAACGGTACCACTTGCGTACGCCAAAACAAAAAATTCCGGTGGGTAAGCTAAGTTTAATGCTAATGAAGTGGTGGGCAGAGGAAAGCGAGGATACGGTAGACGAAACCGTAGACCCCGTAGCTACATTTGAAATGGTACGTTCTGAAGAATTAACAGAGCCGTCGGGATCAGCCATGGGATCAGAAGGAAAAAACCCTAGCGATGATACTGGATGAGAGCTGTTGTATTGTATTCAAAATACTCAAATCATAACTGTACAGTACAAAAGTATATATACTGAAGGAATCACAGATATACTAGGATAGAAACTTATAACATATGTCTCAACTGCATAGAGTCCTAATAAATATAAGTGTGGAAATTAAATTCAGGAAGTAAAAGAGATACGAATTTTTTACAATGTTTCGGCAAACTCAACCAAATTTACTCTTCTCTTAGAACGCTTAGGAGGTTCCACTAGTATTTTTCGCCCTAAATACAAGTGGTGAGAACTTGTGCTTTGACTACAAAGCCAACCACAAGTCTCAAAGGTTTTTCACAAGTCCTAAACTTGTTACACTTTCTCTATCAACTTCTCCAAGTAGAGAATTGGTTGTTGAACACCAAGAGTTACGTTTATTCTTCTCCAACATGGTTGGCTTGACTTGAAATGAGCTTGAATATGCCAAAGTTTGTGTTCTGGATAATGGCCTAAAAGCCTTTGCCTTTGAATCTCTCATTGATCTACTTGAATTTGCACTTAAAGCTATATATATATCCTGTATTTATAAAAAATGACTAGCACCTCTTCCACTTTGAATTGAGGTATTTATAGACTCCTTTGAATTTGTCTGTTGGAGGAAAACAAAATTCAAACGGTTAGTAGTTATTATCCGATGAGTAATGACCAATGCCTTTGTTTGTTAGGTTGTCCATGTCAGATTTTCCAGCCGTTGCTTGACTTTTTGCTCCAGAAAGGCTTGATTTTTGTCTTAGCCAAAAGTGAAAAAATCTTCCTTAATTTTAATGTTTCTAGACAAACTTGAAACCTTGGCAACACTCTTTTGAGAACGGTGTAGTTTAGAAAATCCTCAGTCACTTAATTGACAATGTGATTGTCCAGATTGTAGTTTGGCTTATCCGGATGGTGACTAGGTTACTTTTCGGATTTGAACCTTGTGAAGTCTTCTTCCTTGATTACAATCCATATTCCGGATCGGACAACCTTACTAATCGGGCATTTGACTAAAAATTAAACACATAACCATACAACTAGTATCAAGTATCATGTTGATACTACTTTCTAGAGTCTTTACTCTATGGATCCTTTGAACCATACAACTCTTTATCTTATTCAACTCTTCCATTATTCAACCTTTGTAACCTTTTGGGTTTTCAACTCTTCGGTCTTGAACTCTTCGTCTTCTGACCATCCAACATATTGTCTTCTGGGATCTTGACTATTCACACTTACAAACTATCCGGTTAGTCTACTTTGTGGATTAAACTACTATCCTATCCAGTAATTTCTTGGTGCAGTGGTATAGTTTGGCCCTACGTGTGACTTTGCGGATGTTACAACGAAAAATTCCTAAATCTAAAAATTGTAAGAGTTTGGGACCTGAATTCCTAGTATGTTGGGTATCATCAATATCTAATACAAATAATTCATAATAGAGAGTTCCGTAGGAAAGCAAATTAGAAGATTTTAGGTGCCAAACGTTCTTAAACATTGCCCAACACAAGTATTTATAGAAGATTAGAAATTCATTAACATTCATGATATTTAAAATTTTAATTTCAAATTAAAACTTATAACTCCCCTCACTGGTGAAACAGAATAAATATGAAATTACTAAGTTAATCAGAATAATTTTCAGCTGGAAGGAGATTTTCATTAAGCCCATTTTCTCTGCAACCCTTGATACTCCCACTGTTTGGTCCCCTCACAATTTCGCTTCTTAAAATGTAATGTTGATGTAGCAATATTTGATGATGGTGCAAGTTACGGTGCGGTGCTGCGGCCTGCGGGATTATGAGAGAAGGTTTGTGGCTGCCAAGTCCGATCGCTTATCAACCGTTCGTGACCCTTTCATGGCTGAAGCGTTAGCAGTTAAGGAAGCCCTGACTTGGCTCAAAGATTTTGGGCATGTTAATGTTATTGTTGAAACGGATTGTTTAAATTTTTGTCCGCTTTTAATTCCCGTACTGTAGACTTTTTCTATGTTGGTTTTATAGTTAAGCATTGCCCTTTTTTGGCTATGGACATTGGGAACGTTTCAGTTCGCCATGTCAAGAGGTTAGCAAATCATGTGGCTCATGTGCTTGCACGAGCAATTGGTTCTTCGTCTGGCATGGGTTCGTGGGTTTCTATCCCTCCTGATTGTATTGCTGAGTTATTGATTTATTAATGAAGTTTGATCTTGTTTATTTAAAAAAAAAAAAAACTCATAAAACTAATCAGGCCAATTTCCAATATGGCTGCAACATTAAGATGCAATAAAGAAGATATAAATAGTAGAGAAATTAAATGAGAACAATAAGGCATTAAGGCAACGAATTCTTTACTGCCCCACCCTAACTGCGAGAAGTAGAGGTTCTCAACCTATATTGCCACCAAGCAGTAAATTAAACCTCCTTTGTTTTCACTCGATTAGGGAAAATAATTCGAGAATTTTACAAAAGATTAACTTGTTTGGACTACCAATTTTTAAATGAAGATTCGGCATGTCCAAGTACACACAAGCTCAAGCTTGCACCCCTCCCTTGAGCATGAGAGAGGGCAACTAGGCAACTAGTCAACTATACTACACAATTCAAATTTCTTTATAATTAATTATATATTCTTTCTCTAATAAAATCAAGATATGTGATGGAAATTTTACTTCAAAGACATATACCCTATTTAGGCAAAAACTTGTGTGAGACCGTCTCACCATGAGTCGGGTCGGGTCGGGTCAAGATGCAAATGTAATACTTATATGCTCAAATGTCATACTTATATGCTCAAATGTAATACTAATCAAGAATAAAATGTTTGTTACTTATAAGGGTAAATGTAATACTTTTAAGGGAAAATACAATACTTTTACATTTCGATTTAAAAGTATTACATTTTTCCTCAAAAATTATATTTGCCCTTATAAGTAAGGGGCACTTGTCAACATTACTTATTATGAAAAATGTATTACTTTTTCTCTTATAAGTAGCAAAAATTCTATTCTTGATTAGTGTTATATTTGAACATATAAGTATGACATTTACACATATAAGTATGACATTTGCATGGTGCTTTGACCCGACCCGACCCGTCTCACGAATAAGGGTCCGTGAGACGGTCTCACACAAGTGTGACCATAATCATTTCTGATATTTTTATTGCTAGATACTTTGGCTAGCTATTACTCTAATATTTCAACAAACAGTAGGTCATGTAGCATAGAGAATGGCATGTAAAATATCCCATTATTGGTTGCAAATGATGACAAACCAAATCAATGTGATCAACTGTAGGGAAGTCAAGAGGTGCCAAATGTGAATAGTGCCGGTTTTCCATTGGCTGTAGACTGTAGTATAATATAGTATGAAATATGAATGTGCCAATTTCAATAAATATTAAGCTTTAGTGTAAATCAATAAGGTTTTGAAATTTAGTTACAACATCATCATTTCATGCATGTCAATAGGAAGGCGTAATAAACTAATACAATTGAACTCTCACGGTGTTTGAAATTAGAAAACTAATACAATTGAACTAATACAATTCAATTGAACTAGTTACAGATCATGGACCTAAATTCATAGAAATTATATTAATTGTATCTTCATACAAAATTCAGTTCCATAAAAGTAATAATGAAAGATTCATAAAAATGACAACAATTAATAAATCATCATCACTTAAAATATATTAATTTTTTTCTTTTTGTATAAATAAAGCCAATATATACATACATACATACATACATACATATATATATATATATATATATATATATATATATATATATATATATATATATATATATATGCTATGGATCTTGTGAGAACACTTCCATAGAAGAGAATTTTGATTGTGATTAGTTCTTAGTTTTCTCCTACGGACTTGCTCTCTTATATTTCTAAATATACACCACACAGTGTACGGAAATACACAATTAGGGGCAGGGGAGTTATGGTGCATTATTTTGGGTGTGTTGTGTGTTTTTTGGTGTTTGTGTATTTTCATTGTTGGGCATTTTCTAATATTGAGTGGTGTATATTTGTATACATAGTGGTGTATAACGCACCGACCACACGGGAAGGCGCGGCCACATTTGAGCATATAAATAAATAAATAAATAAATAAATAAATAAATAAATAAATAAATAAATATATATATATATATATATATATATATATGCTTGCGTTCACATGAGAACACCTCCCACATAAAAATTAAGTACAAATCTTAGACATAAAAAATAAGTGATCAACAGCTATGATTAAAAGTCAACACCTAAATTCGTACGCATAATCAGCAATCCAATCCCCATCAATATCAATTTAATGTGCAAATCAATCCAAGCAAAATTCTAAACTTTTGTCCAAAATAGGTAAGTCAACAATAAAATAGGAGTATCTATGTTATTAAATCATTTTTGTTAAATAATAAATTATTGTTATTATTATCAAATATAAGAAAATTTGATTGTTTGTTAATGTCTGGTGCTTTAATTTTGTGAGACAAACACTTAGTGTTTTGTTGTGCTCTGGGCAATTGTGTGCGCTCACAACATCGTGTGCACTATAGAATATCGCTAGAATTGTGTACACACATTCCACACTCAAACATTACATTGTGCACACATGCACTGTTGGTCCCGAATGGTGTGTGATAGAGTGAGTCTAGAGGGGGAGGGGGGGGGGGGGAAGAGACTCACTAGCGATTTTGAAAATTTCTTTACAAGTAAAAATACTCTTTCGAGATAAGTACTTGATCAAGAGTTTAGGCAGCGGAAAAATTGAAGCTGTATAAGTTTTAAGATTTACTTTGCACGGTTTTGTTGTTATGAAAAATGTTAATCTAGGATGAAGTATGCAATGCAGTGAGCAATAAAATAGTAAGCAAAAGAAGAGAGAGAGAGAGAGAGAGTTTTTATAGTGGTTCAGCTGTTAACGAAGCCTACTCCACTTTTCTTCACAACTCGTGAAGGTTTGCACTATTATCTCCTTTGATAGTACAAATCGATCAGAATGTGCTCCTTTAATCATAAAGCCCGGCAACCACGTTGTTTGTAGGTTTTTCAACTCCTCCTTGAGTTTACTCCTCCTCTTTATACTTATCCCCAAGTAGAGGTTGGTTAGTAGATGGTTGAACTTTTCTCCAACTTGAAATCTTGGCTTGATAATCTTGATCAACAGTCGAAGCTTGCTAAAGATTTCTTTACAACACTAGATCTGAAATAAGCTTTTGAATACTTGCACGCTATTTGCTTTGAGAGAGTTTGCAATATTTCACATCAACCAGCTGCATTGAATGAATGAGAGCATGGGTATTTATAGGTGAGAATATTGAATCCGTTGGAGGGAAGTCAAAATTCAAAACCTATTGTCTAGTGTGCAATATCTATTGGGTAATTTTGAGCCATGAGGATGTCAGTACTTTTTATAGCCGTTTGTATACTTTGTGTTTAGACATTTGTCTTTTGTCTCACACAAAATGACATGGCATTTAATGCTCCTTGGGATTGCTTCCTAGAATTCGTTTGTCAATGATCATCCACAAAATCAAGGTTATGGACAAGACAAACTTTCAGAGAATGTCTTTAAGCTTGTCCTTTTAACTACTCGTGCCCTGAATGCTCACAAGAATGATTGACTTTATCATTCTTTCATCATATCTTCGAATGATTCTTCTTAATCATTCGGCCTTTAGGAAAATTAGCCCTTCCAGTATTCGGCCTTGAGTCTTCATCAACAAGTCTTCGGTCTTCAGTTCTTCGACCAAGTATTCCTCGTGTTTGGTCATGAACTTGTTACCACGAGTTCTATTGAGTATTCGGCCAACTAAGAAAAATCAATAAACACAACGAAAATTTGGGGGTCTCCTCTAGGCTTTGGTATCATCAAAATCAAAGGCTTGGGGTTCCTAACAATTTTCCCCTTTTTGATGATGCTAACACCTATACTCAAACCATCAGGCTACTTATATCCAATTTGGATTTTTATTATCATAGCCGAATAGTAGAGTTTAACAATTTGATCATTTTGAGGAGTAAACATACTTGAAAGTAAATGACTCACGCAAAAACCCCAAAAAGTGTCTTTTATTCATCAATTGAACACCATTACATAAGAAATAAAGCATATTAAAATGTTGAGGATCATATCTTCTCTTCGGCCTTCACTAGTCTCCGTGGATCATTTCCTCGAACGCTCTTGTCTTTCGTATTCATCGGTATCACCTTGATCAATCATGTTGTTTATAGTTCTTCTTGCTTCGACTACATCCATGTTCTCAATCATATCAGCATATTTGCTTCTAACACGAAGAAAGGGATAGTTCGAAGTAGATTCACTAAGGTTCATGCCTTTTGTTGAAGAGGAAAAGATATATTTCTTAGAACTTGATTTACAAATAATCATTGACAACAATATATATAGGCTGTAGAAGAATACTAACAGCACCTAGGGATACTAACAGTCATCTAGGAAATAAATACTAGTAAAAGCAAATAAAAAAATACAGTGAATCTCAACCCCCCCCCCCCCAAGCTGGAGCGTGGATGTCAAAGGATCCAAGCTTGTGACATAAAAATTCAACTCTAGGACCTCTTAAAGCTTTGGTGAAGATGTCAGCCAACTGATCATTTGTACCCACAAAAGAGGTAACAATTTCTCCGGATGCAATCTTTTCACGAACAAAATGACAATCGATCTCGATGTGTTTTGTTCTCTCATGAAAGACGGGATTGGATGCAATATGCAAGGCTGCTTGATTGTCGCACATCAGTTTCATAGGCCCTTTCATGCAAAATTTTAATTCAGTCAAGAGATGCTTTAACCAGATTAGTTCACATGTTCCCAAGCCAATCGACCGATATTCCGCCTCTGCACTTGATCGAGCCACCACATTTTGCTTCTTACTCCTCCAAGATATTAGGTTGCCACCAAGAAAAACACAGTACCAAGATGTTGATTTTCTGTCCCAAGGGCACCCAGCCCAATATGCATCAGTATACCTGATAATCTCTGTATTTCCATGATCTTTGTATAACACCCCGGTTCCTGGTGACTTCTTGATGTATCGCAAAATCCTAATGACGGCATCCCAATGGCTATCACACGGAGAGGCCAAAAATTGACTTACAGTGCTAACTGCGAAAGAAATGTCAGGGCGAGTGACTGTTAAGTACAACAATTTTCCAACCAATCTTCGATATCTTCCTGGATCTAAAAAGGGCTTCCCTTGTTCTGGAACAAGCTTAAAGTTAGGATCCATAGGAGTATCAATTGGTTTGCAATCAAGCATACATGTTTCCTCTAATATGTCCAAAGCATATTTTCGTTGAGATATACAAATCCCTTGCTTCGACTGGGCAACTTCTATCCGTAAGAAGTATTTCAATTTTCCAAGATCTTTTGTCTCAAAGTGTTGGTAAAGATGCTGTTTTAACCGGAGTATTCCTTCTGCATCATCTCCTGTGATAACAATATCATCGACATAAACAACAAGACAAATGCTCTTACCTTGTTGATGCCGGAAGAACACAGAGTGGTCCACTTTGCTCCGAACTAACCCAAACTCTTGTAAAACTGTACTAAAACGTCCAAACCAGGCACGTGGAGACTGTTTCAGTCCATAAAGAGAGCGTTTTAGTTTGCAAACCAAGTCAGTCTCCCCCCCTTGAGCAACAAAACCAGGAGGTTGCTCCATATATACTTCTTCTTTCAAATCTCCATGTAAAAATGCATTCTTGATGTCCAACTGGTATAAAGGCCAATGATTTATAGCAGCAAAGATAGAAAGATTCGGATGGAAGAGATCTTGGCTACAGGAGAGAATGTACTAGTGTAATCAATACCAAACACTTGAGTATACCCTTTGGCCACGAGTCGAGCTTTGAGCCTATCTACTTCTCCGTTAGATCCAATTTTGACATTGTAGACCCATCGACAACCAACAACCGTTTTGCCAGGCGGTAATGGAACCAAGTCCCAAGTTCCTGAGGAATTCAAAGCAACCATTTCGTCCACCATAGCTTGTTGCCAACCAGGGTGGGAAAGAGCCTCCTTAACCGTTTTAGGAACAGAAACAGATGATAAACTGGAGATGAAAGCATTATAAACAGGGGAAAACCGATGATAAGAGACAAAATTGTATATAGGGTAGGGATTGCGAGTAGATCTGTTACCCACTCGACTAGCAATGGGAGTACTGGAGATAGGAGCAGGAACCGGATCCGAGGGAAGAACCAGCTCAGGAGATGAATCAGTAGTAGTGGTTGGTGGTACCTTTGATCGACGATGATAGGTGAACTGGAAAGGAGAGACTGTGTGGGATTGTGATGTAGTGGGAGGTAGGACACCTTGTGACGTATTGGGAAGTAGGACACCAGGAGACAGAGGTATTTCTATCCCTCCTTCAAATGAGGGAACTGGTAGGACATCAGGAAAAGAATCCACAACCCCTGTAGAGCCAGATGAAAAGAATGGAGTGTACTCAAAGAAGGTAACATTTGGTGAGACATAGAACCGTCGTATGTCAGGGCAATAACATCTGAACCCTTTTTGAATCCTAGAGTACCCAACAAAAATACACTTTAAGGATTTGGGTGAGAGTTTATCACGACCGGGGGTAATATCCCGAACAAAGCAAGTGCAACCAAAAACCTTAAGTGGAAGCTTGTGTAAAGGCTCTTGAGGAAACAATATGCTATAGGGTATTTTACCGTGTAGAACAGATGATGGCATATGGTTAATGAGATAACATGAATGAAGGATAGCGTCTCCCCAGAAATAAGAAGGAACTTCGTAGTGAAGAAGCATAGTCCGAGCAGTCTCCACTAGATGCCTATTCTTTCGTTTAGACACACCATTTTGCTGTGGGGTATCTGGACAAGAAGACTCATGGAGAATACCCTCAGATTCAAGAAGGATAGGCAGAGGAGTATTAAAATATTCCTTGGCATTATCACTTCGAAGGGTTTTAATAGACACTCCAAACTGATTTTTAACCTCATTATTAAACTTTTGAAAGATGTTGAACAGTTCAGAACGTTGTCACATTAAGAAAACCCAAGTACAACGAGAAAAATCATTAGTAAAAGTAACAAAATACTTGAATCCTAACATAGAAGCAACACGACAAGGACCCTAAATATCACTGTGAACTAGAGAAAAAGGGGATGAGGATACTTTGTTAACTCGTTCAGGGAAGGAGGTTCTTGAATGTTTTCCCAATTGACAAGATTCACACTCAAGTGAAGACAGCTTTGAGAGACTCGGTTCAAGTTGTTGAAGTTTCCTCAAACTTGGATGACCTAGACGACAATGAGTAATGGACGGAGGAATAGTAGCACTACAGACAGCGGAAGCAGGAGTGGATAGACAGTATAACCCTTTTGATTCATACCCCGAGCCAATCGTCTTCCCCGAACGACGGTCCTGTATAATGACAGAATCAGAAGAAAAGGTGACAAGGCAATCTAGAGAGTGAGTAAGCTGACGAATGGAAATCAAATTAAAAGGACATGCAGGTATATACAAAACTGATGACAAAGGTAGATTAAGAAGAGGTCTTGCTTTACCCACTCCGTTAGTAGTACATATGGATCCATTACCAAACACAATGGATGGGAGAGACTTAGAGTTTGTGAGGTGAGTCAATAAGGAAGAATTACCACAGATATGTTCAGAGGCACCTGAATCAAGGACCCATGGTCCAAGAGATCCAGATTGAGAAACAAGAGCAGTATGAGTCTCTTCTGTATTAGCCAAAGGAGTGACAACAGCAGCTTGAGCATTAGCTTTAAAGCGGGCAAACTTTTCATATTCTGCAAGAGAGATAGTTTTAGAGCCTAATCCTTCTTGATTGAACTGAGCCACATTTGTTGGGGCAGGCAATGGTTTCCCATGTAGCTTCCAACATCGGTCCCGTGTGTGTCCAGATCTATGGCAGTAATCACAGTATCTAGCATTTTTCTGCCCACTACGGTCTTTATTCCAATTGCCCAGATTGTTACCTCGACCTCCTTGGATCACAAGTGCAGATTGTTCTGTGGTGGGTCCAGGAATCTCACCAGGAAAAGAAGCCACTTGAAGAAGGCGTTTGAACAATTCTTTGATTCCTGGCACAACGTTATTCCCAAGAATCTGGTTTCGAGTATTGTCAAACTCAGGGCCTAATTTAGATAAAACGAGGACAACAAAATTTTTTTCCCTTTGGGCAGTCTGTTCAGCAGGTGTCCCTCCAATTGGTAATAGTTTATTAAATTCAATTAATCAACTTTGAGTTTTTCCAAGAAAGGCTTCCATACTCACACCATCCTTCTTCAAATTAACCAAATTATCAACAACTGTGTAACATTGTGAAATATCATTGGTGTATAAAGCTTTAGCTTGATTCCAAACCTCAACACATGTTTTAAAAACTCTAAACAGTTGAACTAACTCAGGTGAAAGGGATTGCCATAGGAGAGTACAAAGTTGAGCATCTACCCTTTTCCAAATTGCCTTTTCATTTTCTGTAACCTCTTCTACCCCCTTTTCCAAATGGTCAATAACACCTTGGCCCATTTCTACCCCCTTTTCCAAATGGTCAATAACACCTTGGCCCATAAACCACATTTCAACGAAATGGTCAATAACACCTTGGCCCATAAACCACATTTCAACGGCATCCGACCAAGAGTGATGGCCCATAAACCACATTTCAACGGCATCCGACCAAGAGTGATGGTTTTGTGACCCACATAATTTTTCAGAGGTTATAACAGGATTTCCAGATAAGTTAGGCACAAAAACTGAGCTAGGGAAAGCATTTTCAACACTGCCAGAGGTTTCACCCGTTCCAATTGAAGACATGGCTGAAAAAAAAAGGAAAGATATTACCAGGCGAGGCAGGGGAGGGGCGCCGATCACACTGGAAGTTTTCGCCGGAAAACGGCTCACGCGCCGCGCGTGGAGGCGCGTGCGGCAGCGGTTTGAGCCCAGATCTCGACGATGGGGGTCGCCTCTCCTTCCTGCCTGGGGCTGTTTGTTCAGATTTTGCAAAAAACCACTCGGAAAAGGAGTTTAAGAATTTCAGTGTATAATGAACAGATTACTGTGAGTTACTGTTCATAGTGAATAAGAGATGGGAAAAAAAAGGTCAGGCCACAAAAATATTCATATAAGATAGAAATCCTTTATTAATATATGATAAACAAATCACTTAAAGGAAGAACTTACCACCCAAAACAAAGCTCCTAAAACTAAAGGATGAATCAAGAAGAAAAATATTTTTTTTTCTTTTGTTAAGTAAAATTTGGCCATGGGAGAAGGAAGAAGAATGGAATGTGATCAAGACTTCAATAGCTTGTCATCATGTCCTTAAATAACTGCTTAAGGAGAATAAGGAAAAATTGATTTGATTTAGATTTGATTGTGTAACTACTAAGTGATTACAATCAATCACATTTATCTGTTATCCTATCCATATATATATTTATACTACTCCCATACTATAACATATAATACATACATAACATACAGTATATATTATAATTATATATATACATACACACGTAACCGAACACACTAACATATATAATAAAATCTAACTTAGTAGCCTATCACTATATATATATTATAATAGATATACGTTACATATATACATATATATCACTAACACAACTTATTATTAATATATATATATATATATATACATACTATGCATAAGTTATATAATAATATATATATATAACTAATACACGTTACATATATATATATCTATATATATATATATATCTTAGATACACATATATATTTAATTGCACAACATATATGCTATATATATACTAAGTACGTACACTCAAAAAAATATACATAAATATACATACCAGTGTACCACTACATATATGTATAATGTATAAAAATTACTAATAATGTACGTACACTAACACGAGCTAAACGTATACATATTTATTTAAAAAGAATAAATAAATACTCACTATATTCAAATATTTATGCACATCATATCATAACTACAATAAAGATAGAGAATGAGTTTTCAAATGGTTTGATCTAGAATTCCAAAAAGAACGGGTATTACAATCTACCCTCCTTAAAAGAAGGCTTCGTCCACGAAGCGATCTTATCTTAAATTAGATCTAAGCACCTTAAATCTAAACATGTTATTCCAACACAAAGATATGGAGTGAGGTGTTAAATATATATATATATATATATATATATATATATATATATATATATATATATATATATATATATGTGTGTGTGTGTGTGTGTGTGTGTGTGTGTGTGCGCGCGCGCGCGCGCGCGTATATGCGTGTGTGTTTGTGAGTGTACGAAGCAGTATATATATTAATTGTAAGTTTTACAGTAGATCAAGTTTCTGTACACATGTCAGCAAGTTACAGAGAAGAATCACCAGGATGGCGGCAGCATTGGTAGAAATAATAATCCTTTTCTGTAGGATTATTATTATATTTTCGTGCATTTACCCCAACATCAAATTAATTCAGTAGAAATAAACTCAATTTTTGCAGGAGAAAGCCATGTGTATTGTTCTTCCCTTTTGAACATTCACGCCTCTTCAAAATATGCAGTACTAGTAATATAAATTGTTTACAAATTACTACGTATTAAACACTTCCTTATATACAACATTTGTCATTAAAGAAACATACTCTCTATTGTCGTTGTAAATCAGTAATGTTAGTGTTTTAAGTCTAAACCCCACCAATGTAATTGATTGTTTTATTATGGCAAATTAGTTAGGGTTAAGTCTAGAGTTTGTCAGTGTTAAAAGCGAAGATCTGATTGATCAGACTCTACATCAGAGCGTTTGGGGAATATCTGTTGATCTTCACCGACTTATCATTGCTGAGCTAAGCAGAGCAGTTGCCGGCAAAGAGGTGCACTTACAAGAAAGTCCCTATCATCTAGACACCTCAAAGGGTATCATAGTAATTGTCTACAAGGATTCAAATTCTAAAGATTACTGTGTTGTCTAGGTTAGAGTATTATTTAAAGGTGGTAGATGGTTCAAGAGTCACACAAGAGAGATTATTGAAGTTCTATTCAAAAGGAAAACCATATCCCCTTAGTTCTAAAAGATTCACTCCGACTATTTCATTTTCTAAAGAAAATAAGTTCTGAAGTTTTAAAGTTGAAGAACTTTTGAAGGCAAAATTCATTGATGCTTAATCTGTGAACGAAAAAGCAATGCAACTGTGGTGCACTGTAGAGTGACTCAGCGAGACGGACAGCGACAGAGCGGCTCTCCAAGAAGGGGACTTCTTTGGACTTCTGACGCACGGATCTTTGGTCTCGGCAATCTACTGTAACCTTAGTCAGTTGGGTACATACCTTATGAGGGATCACTTGGGTGAGAACGTTTCTCTTACCTTCTGTACGTTGGGTGTTAAGTATAGTGGATTGGACGCACTGATGGCTGCCGCCCAGATGTAGATACTATTATGTCGAACTAGGTGATAAGTGCTTATTTGTCTCTATTTTTCCCCCTTTCACTAAGCCATTTTGCTTATAGATCATTCCAAATTTCATGAGGTTATAACCGAATTGTGTTATTTTGTAAGGAGTTTGGTTTGGGAAACTTTAGAAGCAAATAAGAGTATTTTCATGCAATTTAGCGGGCATCCGAGTCAAATGGAGCATTTTGGATGCATTTGGAGTCAATGGGAGTGAAGGCAAAGCTATGGAGATGGATTCAACACTTCCAAGGGGGTCTAAGAGTTGTATTTTCAATGGTTTTGATGATCATATGGACAAACCAAGGAAAAAGTGGAACAAGTGCCAAAAAGCTGAAATTCTTGTATAGATGTCACTGTTCGGTATTTTGGGAGATATCTTGGCCTACAAATAATTAAATTGAGTTATTCTTGTGTCATTAGAAAGAAGACTCAAATGGCTACAACTCTTATGAAGACATTAAAGCTTAAAAAGGAAGCCAAAGGCGTCAAAATCGTCCAAACTTGCATATTTCGTCCGAATCTGCTACTGTGCAATATTTTTGTCATATCTCTGCCTAGGAATGTTCAAATGAGGTGATTTCTGCGCAATTGGAAAGCCAACTTGAAGGGCTAAAACTTTATTGAAGACTACAAAGGCAAATGAAATTTTTTTTGTGGATGAAAAATAGCCTAGAAGTCAAAGCAGTTGCACAGAATTCTGCTTACATGGCCCGTGTAGGTGGCCGTTTGACTCCTGCTCTATTTATATTTAAGCTCGGTTTGAGCATTTTCGACTTGGTTTTGACCCATTGTTGAACCCTAAACACTCTCTTTCACTTTCTTTCATATTTTTAGGTTAGATTAGGCTTAGATTTAGGTTTCTAAACGTATTTGAAGCTTGTAATCAAGGATTGAACACTTGGATTTCAATATTTTCCACCCATTTCACTACAGAAGTTTTATTTCTCTTATCTCTTTTCTTTTGCAAGATATATGTTTAATACTTGTAATTTTGTGTTCTTTATGCTATTTAATCATGAGTAGTTAGTTTATGGACTTGAGTTAAGATTGTATTATCTATTTTGATGCTTAATTTGTGATTATTGCAAAAAAGGGGAAGAACTCTAACCTAGGGTTCAAATGAGTTCGTCCTGTTATATGAGTCCGTGTGGACAGATCTGTGTCATTGAATACTTGCGATCCATAGCTTATATTTGGCTAACTGTGCAACGCGCATTGTGCAAGTGAAGTGCATAGTTGCGAAGTTACACAATTGCCAAAATCTAAGACATTGGTCTCAAGTATTCAATGGCACAAATCTATCCGCACGGACTCATATAACATGGTGGACTCACGGGAACACTAGACTCATATATATATATATATATATATATATATATATATATATATATATAATCCTAATCATATGAGAACTATGCCCCCAAGTGAGAACGTGAGGACAAATCCAAACAATTGATCTGCAAGATCTGACGGATGAGAAATCAAGTAAAAAATGAGCGGGGTCATTTTCATAAATATTATAAACTTTTAAAATGAGCGGGGTCATTTTTATAAATATTATTCCCTCTGTCCCATTTTATCTGTCATATTAACTATTCATTGGTCAAACCAATTCTTTCTTCTTTGCTTATTTTCTTTAGTAATTTTTTATTATTTTTAAATTTAATTTTTTGTGTTTAATAGTAATTTTAATGTATTTTCTAAATATATAAATTTTATATATTAATGCTATACTTAATATTACGAAAAACTGGATTAAAAATTACTTCAGTCAAGCATCGTTAAACGAACCAGACAACCATTTTGGGACGGAGGTAGTATAAAATTTTGTTTATTTCAACCGTTAGATCTACTAGATCAATGGTTTGGATTTGTCCTTACGTTCTCACCTGGGACATGGTTCTCACTTGATTAAGGACCTGTATATGAAAGGGTTTCTATGAGATCACCTATTTAGGTGAGATTGTGAGATCAAATCTTGTGCATCAATCTAACAAATTTTAATGATCTAGATTGATTGACACACCACTCCGTTCGCTCACATTTTTAATCACCGTTCGCACACACTTCAACTTGGAATATTAATCAATCTAGACCATTAAAATATTGTGAGATCAAATCTTGTACATCAATCTAAAAAAGTTTAATGGTTTAGATTGATTGACACATTCACTACGTTTGCACACATTTAATCACCATTCACACACACTTAATCACAGTTTGCACACATTTAATCACCGTTCGCACACACTTAATCACCGATCGCTAGGGTTGCAAATGAGCAGAGCGGCTCGCGAGCCGCTTGCGAGCCGCTCGGTCAAAGCTCGACTCTAGCTCGGTCAAAGTCGAGCTAGAGCCGAGCTCGAGCGGCTCGTTTAACAATCGAGCCGAGCTCGAGCTATAATTCTTTAGGCTCGTGGCTCGACGAGCCGCTCGCAAGCCATGTATAATATAATATAAAATATAATATATATAAATTCTAACCCTAATATTCCCCCCAAAGGCCAAAGTCACCAAATTCTAATCCTCTGCAGTCTACCCTCCGCCTTCATTCTGCTTCTCTGCGTCTCTGTTTCTCGGCCATCTCCTACGCAACCGACGACCGCCGGCAATCATCGACGAGACGATGACCGGCCGACTCTCCCCTCCACGGCTCCGCCTTCGGCCTTCACCCACCGCCTCCCTTTCGCCTTCACTCTGCTTCTCTGCTTCTCCTACGCAACCGACGACCGGCCGACTCTCCCCTCCGCGATTCCCCCTCCAGCCTTCACCCACCGCCTGCGGCCGAACCAGCATCGCCTCCCCTCCGCCTTCGCCCACTGCCTGCGAACCAGCACCGCGACCCTCGCCAGTAAGAACCTGCCTTCCTCCCATCTTATTTTCTATTATTTTATATTGTATTTGCAATTATGTAATTATTGGTGTAATGTGTATATGTAATTATGTATATGTAAGAACCAGCAATATTATGTGTTAGGGTTTAGGGTGTAGTGGACTAATGGTTAATGTGTTAATGTGTATGTGTGGACTGTGGAAGTGTGGAACTGTGGATTGTGTATAGCTATGTGAATATAATGAACTGTGGATTGTGTGTAGAACACAGTTTTAGTTCAGAATGATAAATGGACAAGAAACTTCAAGAACACTGTTTTAGTTTAGGAACAAAAACTACCAGATTCTGCCAAGAAGTTCACGGAATTTTCTGTGTTTATTGGAGCAACTTTTCTACTCAAACTTTTTATGGATTTCAAGTATTATAAGTTGAGGTCCTACACAAAAAAATTCAAGTGAAAAAGAGTATTGGAAGTATTTGTTTTCGAATTTCTTTCCTGACTGCGCCAGGCAGAATTTCTGGACAGTATTAACCAGAAACTGACCGAACTTTAAGGATTTTCTGGGAAAGATTGATAAGGAATTTTTGGCCCAAATTTTCCAAATATCAAGTTCAACAAGAGTAGGACTTCCAGATAAATTTATAGTATTTGTATTGTTTTTGCAGGTGGTTGATAATCAAACAAAGTTAAACTTTTTGCCCAATGATGGAGTTTCATCTTCTATTCCTCCATTACATCATGGAAGGGTTGACATGGAAGTAGTGAGAGAGTATATTGCCAAAACTAAAGTAAGTTTAATTTTATATTAAATGATGATGATGTGATTATCTTTTTAAAGCATTTGGTTACTTACACACTTTTTATCTTCTTTTTTTTTTTTTTTTTCAGAAAGAGAAATCATATCAAGAAATTTTTCTTCCGGTATCCAACTCATGAAAGTAAGTTATTCTTTTGTTGTTTTTAAACAAATATTTAGCATTCTTCACTTATCTAATATTATGCTTCTTTTTCTTTTTTCAAATTCAACAGATCTTTCTTGGAATCAAGGATGACTACTGTTGTTGCCTTGTAATTGATATTGAAGTAGATATATGAACTTATTTTGAGTGTTGTTATTGATTTGTAGTTGATATTGAAGTGGACTAGTGAACTTACTTATTTTGAGTGCTTTAAGTGTAGTTGATATTGAAGTGAAGTTGTGAACTTATTTTGGACTTTTGAATGTTTAAAATTTTGTATTATTTATTTATGGATAAAACAGTAAGTGGATGATGAAACATGTGAAATTCAAGCATAATATTCGAGCTGAAAATTCGAGCGTGATTTCGAGCTCGAAATCGAGCCTGTTCTCGAGCTCGACTCGAGCAGCTCGAGAACTTCCGAGCTCGAGCTCGAGCATCGATGTTCGAGCTCGATCGAGCTCGAGCATCACCCTTCCAAACGAGCTCGAGCTCGAGCTCGGCTCGGCTCGTTTACAGCCCTACCGATCGCACACATTTAATCATCGTTCACACACACTTAATCACCGTTTACACACTTCAACTTAGAATCTTAATCAATCTAGACCATTAAATTATTATATTGATGCACAAGATTTGATCTCACAATCTCACCTAAACAGGTGATTGTTAAGAAATATATTACGAAAATAATATTTCCAGAAAAAATAACAAGCACAAAATACGAAAGGAATTCTGGACAAGCTTGAGTCGTGTACTGACTACACTATCCTTAAAACCTTATTTGCTACCTCCCACGGTGCTAGGAGCGTTGTAGCCTAGGTTTCACAGGATAAAACAAGCTTCGATTTCTAGTTTGAGCACTCAAACTTCGAAACCCAGCGAACAAGAACAAGGGCTGAACACAGTGTGCTAAGAAGAGAGTAGAAGCAGAGTTTTCGAGAGAGAAAAGTATATTTTCTGTTGTGTAAATCTGCTGCTCCTACCATCAACTTGCTCCTACCCTCAACTTATATAGGAGTTGCTGGAATTAATAGCATTTAACCAAGGCACTTAATCTGATCATTGACTCAGCCTTGTAACCCCTGTAACAGTAGACCACTACCTGAGAATTGATTCAGATAATAAAAATTGGAATTAACCCGGTATTAATTCCGTAACAGATGAATCAAGACTTGAACGGTCACTACCCGAGGCGTGGAGTTACACCGAGGTGTTCAGATTACATGGATGGACTAGGATTCGGCCAATGATTCGGGCTACGGAAGGCCGAACCATTGCGCGAGTCGTCCGAACGAGTCTTGGCCTGGCTAACTTAGCCCGCAAGGCCACCCAATTTTCCGAATGACATTCGTGCCCGCAGGTGCCGGCGCACACGAGTTCAAGCCTTTTCGAACTCATTTTGGATTTTGATTTGCACCCCCCCCTGCGCGCGAGAGAGAGCCTCTATGCTATACAATTCACTAAGCCTAAGAAAGGCACTTGTATAAATAGTGGTGCAAATTCCCTTTCCAAACCAATGTGGGACAAAGCCTTATTCTAAAGCTTTCCCTCAATTTTTCCAACTCAAATGGGTCAACTTTGAGAACCAATTTCTCATTCACCCATTATCCGTTTTGTGCGTACAATATATCAGTCTCTTCGTCTAACTACGAAGAACCCGAATCCACTTTGACCCGACCCAAATCGGAAGTGGACCCTACAATTATTTGTACCACAGAATAGCCACTTAAATTGTCATTTTCATGCTATTTTCCAACAATCCCCCACATGAATGAAAATTGATTTTCGGGGTTGTTTTGAAATCGGAAACAACTGTGTTCACCGGTCGATCCCTGCATAGGATAGGTAGGTGTTACCCTTTGAACCTTCCCTCGTGAAGATACATTTACTCTACTGGCTGTGCGGTAGAACGTGATGTCTTTGAACCGACTGCAGTTTGTGTAGACGATGACATATCTCACACAGGAACCTTCCAACCTTGTTCTGTTCTCATGAGTGTGCCCATTTTGGTCGTGGGTCACCGTTCCTGGTTCTGCAAGAGTTTCTAAAGAATTGAGCCCAGTTCAATTCTCCTTTGAAGCGACTCTCACTTCTCTCTCACATAGGTGATTCTTTTCCGAGTTTCCCGCATACTCACACATGTCAACCGACATTCGAATCATTAAAGCATCAATGTGCTAACCTCGTGCGGGAGCCACTGTTCTAACGAGGAGTGGTTGGGAGTCCGAGACCCCCACAGTGACACGCTATGTTCCATAATTTAGTTGTCCCATTGAACCTAGGTGCCAGCTAGGTTGGGTATCCACTATAGAACTTATACCAAGGGCTTCAGACCCATTCCTCGTGTCAACTTCTCGGTCAACTCTCTACTTAACCCTTTGGTTAATGGATCCGATATGTTGTCTTTTGACTTTACGTAGTCAACCGAGACAACACCAGTTGAGATGTTGTCTAATGGTGTTATGTCTACGACGTATATGTCTAGACTTACCATTATACATGTGACTTCGTACTCTCCCAAGTGTGGCTTGACTATCGCAGTGCACACATATTGAAGGTACAGGTCGTTCCCAATTAGGAATATCCTCTAGAAAATGACGTAGCCATTCAGCCTCTTCACAACATTTGTCCAAGGCTATCAGCTCAGATTCCATCGTGGATCTAGCTATCACGGTTTGCTTAGAGGATTTCCATGCAACAGCTGCACCGGCTAGTGTAAACACGTAGCCACTCGTGGACTTAGAGTCCTTAATATCAGATATCCAGTTAGCATCACTATACCCTTCAAGTACAGCAGGATATCCCGTATAGTGCAGTGCATAGTTACGAGTATCCCTTAGGTATCTCATAACCCTCACAATTGCCTTCCAGTGCATATCACCGGGGTTAGTCGTATATCTACTGAGTTTACTAACCGCAAAGGCAATATCTGGCCTAGTACAGCTCATTAGATACATTAAACTACCAATAATCCGAGCATATTCTACTTGAGAAATACACTCTCCGTGATTCTTGGATAGTAAAACGTTTGTATCAAATGGTGTCCTAGCCACGTGATTATCATCCTTGTTGAATTTTGCAAGGATTTTATCAATATAATGAGATTGGCTCAACACGAGACCATCTGGTCTCCTAATGATTTTAATCCCGAGGATCAAATCAGCCAAACCCATATCCTTCATGTCAAATCTCGCGTTTAACATGTTTTTGGTAGACTTGATCATCCGATCATTACTACCAACAATGAGTATATCATCTACGTACAAACAGAGAATGACATACCCGTCTATGGTTTCCTTAACATAGACACATTTGTCACTTTCGTTTATTTTAAATCCATTGGTTAACATCGCATGGTCAAACTTCTCGTGCCACTACTTAGGCGCTTGCTTTAACCCATATAGCGATTTAACCAACTTACAGACTTTCTTTTCTTGGCCCGGAACAACGAACCCTTTGGGTTGTTCCATATAGATTTCTTCATCTAACTCGCCATTTAAGAAAGCTGTTTTCACATCCATTTGATGAACTTCCAAATTTCGCAAGGCGGCTATGGCAAGTATCATCCGAATGGAGTTTATTCTCGTTAGGGAGAATACGTGTCGAAGTAATCAAGGCCTTCGCGTTGCCTGTAACCCTTGATTACAAGCCTAGCCTTATACTTCTCGATGGAACCATCCGCCTTCATCTTCCTTTTAAAGACCCATTTGGATCCTAAGGGTTTGCTACCCGGAGGAAGATCTACAAGTTCCCAAGTGTGATTCTGTAGGATAGAATCCACTTCACTTTTAATAGCCTCTTTCCACATTGGTCCTTCCGTAGAAGTCACAGCTTCTACGTACGTTCGAGGCTCATTTTCTATCAAACAAGATAGAAAATCCGGTTCATTTTCTAATAAACAAGTTAGAGTACCCGAATCATACTCTAACAAGTAGGTAAGAAAATCAGGACCAAATGATTTTTCAACCCTCGCCCGCTTACTGCGTCTAGGCTTGAGCTCGGGTTCTTTCTCAGAATCCACACTATCATCATCCACATGTTCATCAAATGTTGGTTTTGACGTACTCGGTCCCTCGCTGGACCTACAAGGAAATACTTTTTCGAAGAAAGATGCATTGCTTGATTCAATTATCGTGTTCTTATGCACATCCGGATTATGAGACTCGTGTACTAAGAACCGATAAGCACTACTGTTATGTGCATAATCAATAAAGATACAGTCCACGGTCTTTGGACCTATCTTTATTTTCTTCGGTGTTGGCACCAAAACTTTGGCAAGACACCCCCACACTTTGAGGTATTGGTAGGAAGGCTTCCTACCTTTCCACAGCTCATAAGGGGTCTTATCGAGCTTCTTGCGGGGTACCTTATTTAAAAGGTTATTACTTGTCAAAATCGCCTCACCCCACATATTTTGAGGTAAGCCCGAACTGATAAGCATCGCATTCATCATTTCTTTCAATGTACGATTCTTTCGTTCGGCAACACCGTTCGATTGAGGTGCGTAAGGTGTCGTACGCTCATGTATAATTCCTACACTTGCACAGAAGTCACCAATTGGTGCTTCGTACTCACCACCTCTATCGCTTCTAACCTTTTTAATCTTTCGATTAAGTTGGTTTTCAACTTCATTCTTATAAAGAATAAATTTATCTATGGCTTCATCTTTGCCATTCAGCAAATATACATACCAATATCGCGTGCAGTCATCGATAAACGTGATAAAATATTTATTACCACCTCTTGTCTGTATCGATCTAAAATCGCACAAATCACTATGGATTAATTCCAGTGGTTCAGTTTGCCTTTCAACCGATTTGAAAGGTGCCTTAGTTAGTTTTGCCTCAACACAAATTTCACATTTATTATTTGTGTCAATTTGAAAAGTAGGAATATGGTTCATGCTAATTAATCTACGCATAGAGTTAAAATTAACATGACCTAGTCTATCATGCCACAGATTGGAAGACTCAAGCAAGTAAACAGAAGTAACGGTGCTTTTATTCATAACAATAGGCATTACACTGAGCTTAAACAGCCCATCAGTTACATAACCTTTGCCTACAAACATTCCTAACTTTGACAAAACAATCTTGTCTGACTCGAAGACCATCTTGAAGCCATGCTTATTCAGTAACGAGCTAGACACCAGATTCTTCCTCAGCTCAGGAACATACAGCACGTTCTTCAACGTCAGCTCCTTCCCGGAAGTCATCTTCAGAACCACATTGCCCATGCCCTCCACAACGGACTGAGCAGAGTTTCCCATCCACACCTTTTCGCCCTCAACGGTCTCAAAGGTGCTGGACATTTCCCGGTTGCAACACAAATGCCTTGTTGCACCGGTGTCGATGAACCATTCACGTGGGTTAGAGCCCACGAGGTTCACCTCAGTGATCATAGCCGAAAGGCTAATCTCGGCTACTTTCTAGCTCACATCTCCAACCATGTTGGCTTCAGAACTCTTGTTCTTCTTCTTTGGAGCCTTGCATTCAGCCGACTTGTGGCCAGTCTTGCCACAATTATAGCACTTACCATGGAATTTACCTTTGGTAATGCCACCTTTTGGACCTAGCTTCTGCTTGTCCTTCTTAGCCTTCTTGGAGTGTTGACCGTGCTCCACCACGTTGGCTTTAGCGCCACCGAAGACAGGAACCTTCCCGTCAGTTTTCCTGTTCCCCTCCTCAATTTTGAGTCGTTGGATCAGGTCCTCCAGGTTCATCTCCTTTCGCTTGTGCTTAAGGTAGTTTTTGAAGTCCTTCCACCCTGGAGGCAGCAAGTGTATCATTGATGCCACTAGAAAGGACTCACTAAGTTGCATGCCCTCGTCACGGATTTCATCAAAGATTAACTGTAAATCTTCAACCTGACTTAGCACGGTCTTGGAATCAACCATTTTAAAGTCGAGGAATCGGCCAACCACAAATTTCTTTGCGCCGGCATCCTCACTTTTATACTTATGATCCAATTTTACGATACACATCGTAAAGCCCATCACACAACCCGTTCAGAATGTAGTTGCGGCAAAGGAAGTCCGAATCCTTCCAAAACCCAACCACCATCAAGGATTGTGGATCATCTTGCTTCAACTCGGGCACTTTCTCGGTCAAGAACCTTGCCAAACCGAGTGTAGCCAGGTAGAACAGCATCTTTTGCTGCCACCTCTTGAAGTTCGAACCAGTGAACTTCTCCGGCCTTTCGGCCGAACCACTTGGTACCGAAGGTACCCGCATCGTAGGGATATATCCCTCAATGCCCACACCATTTTTTGAACCAACGTTCACTGGTGCTTGGGAATGTGCAACTTCGTTGCCGTTCCCACCACTGTTGTTCTCAACAACATTCTCACCCTCATAAACTGGAAGTGCAGGATTCTCCATTTTTTTTTCAAGATAAACAGAGAAATAAGGTTTTAAGCCTGTTAAGAAATATATTACGAAAATAATATTTCCAGAAAAAATAACAAGCACAAAATACGAAAGGAATTCTGGACAAGCTTGAGTCGTGTACTGACTACACTATCCTTAAAACCTTATTTGCTACCTCCCACGGTGCTAGGAGCGTTGTAGCCTAGGTTTCCCAGGATAAAACAAGCTTCGATTTCTAGTTTGAGCACTCAAACTTCGAAACCCAGCGAACAAGAACAAGGGCTGAACACAGTGTGCTAAGAAGAGAGTAGAAGCAGAGTTTTCGAGAAAGAAAAGTATATTTTCTGTTGTGTAAATCTGCTACTCCTACTTATATCGCCTTATAACCCTTGTAACGGTAGACCACTACCTGAGAATTGATTCAGATAATAAAAATTGGAATTGACCCGGTATTAATTCCGTAACAGATGAATCAAGACTTGAATGGTCACTACCCCTTAGCCCGCCCGCAGGTGCCGGCGCACACGAGTTCAAGCCTTTTCGAACTCATTTTGGATTTTGATTTGCACCCCCCCCCCCCTGCGCGCGAGAGAGAGCCTCTATGCTATACAATTCACTAAGCCTAAGAAAGGCACTTGTATAAATAGTGGTGCAAATTCCCTTTCCAAACCAATGTGGGACAAAGCCTTATTCTAAAGCTTTCCCTCAATTTTTCCAACTCAAATGGGTCAACTTTGAGAACCAATTTCTCATTCACCCATTATCCGTTTTGTGCGTACAATATATCAGTCTCTTCGTCTAACTACGAAGAACCCGAATCCACTTTGACCCGACCCAAATCGGAAGTGGACCCTACAATTATTTGTACCACAAAATAGCCACTTAAATTGCCATTTTCATGCTATTTTCCAACAGTGATCTCATGATCCTAAATCTATATTCACCTAAACAGGGCAAATTATGGTCCACACAGCTATGTGGACCATAATCAAATGTACATTTTTAATGTACTAAATGTACATTATTTTTATACTATAAAAATAATGTACATTCAGTACACAAATAATGTACATCCCCTGAATATAATGTACATTTTTTTTATACTGAATGTACATTATTTTTATATTGAATGTGCATTATTTAATAGTATGGTCATACAATAATGATTGACCTAAACAGGTGATCTCATAAAAAAAAAATTCTGGTTATTTTTTGAGGAATAATCCTATAAACTCAATAATTTTACATTCCGAATTAAATGATTTCTAAAAGATTATTGAATAATAATAAAACTGGGGTTTGCAAATAATAATAATAATAATAAAACTGGGGGTGGTCTGTTGAGGATTGGAGTCAAAAAGAGATGATGGATAGTGTAGCATGATGATTGATGGGACTGGAGACAGAGAGTGGAGTGAATGACGACGTTGGGGTTGGGGGGTGGAAAAGGAAAAAGCCCCCGTGCCCCCCGCGGGGTGATGTCCTTTGAAGAACGTACAGTAGAGGAGGGGCCATTGTCAGCCGTCCGATCTGTCAACCTTTTCCCAACTCCTACCAGAGATTCAGATTTGATTTGATCTGATCTGTTGTTGATGTACCATTTCCTTTTCCATTTCACTCACTCAATCACTCACTTGTCTTGTCTTTCCTCCTTTCCACACGTCATCATCTCCTTCTCCCGTTAGATTCAATAATAATTTTTAAAAGTGTAATTTCCTGTTTTGTTTCTTAAATTTAATTAGTTTTTTGTTTTATTAAAGTGAACAATGATAGTGAAACAATTATAAACTTATTTATAATGTTTTATCTTAACAAGTAATATAACCTCTCTTTTTTAACACCGACCGGAAGTCTCATATTTCAAATCCAACAAAATTTATGAATATAATAAATCACAATAATTCATCAACCCATTAGAAATGGGGACACATAGTGCCCACAAAGAATTCACCAATACCCCCAACAAATTAGGTGGAACTACTATACTACGACTATTAGAACTCGATCAACGTGTAATTACTATGCTACGACGACTATAAGAACTCAATCTTAAATCAACTGAACTATCGCGCAGGTTTAAAATGAATAATTCTCATCCTATTCCATCCTTTTAATTAAATTAAAAACAAATTTTAAAAATTTAATATCATATTTATAAGGATTTTGTGAAAGGCTAGCAATATAATAGACTGCAATTAGTTTCACTACTATTTACATAAAAGAAANTTTTGGATTTTGATTTGCCCCCCCCCCCCCCTGCGCGCGAGAGAGAGCCTCTATGCTATACAATTCACTAAGCCTAAGAAAGGCACTTGTATAAATAGTGGTGCAAATTCCCTTTCCAAACCAATGTGGGACAAAGCCTTATTCTAAAGCTTTCCCTCAATTTTTCCAACTCAAATGGGTCAACTTTGAGAACCAATTTCTCATTCACCCATTATCCGTTTTGTGCGTACAATATATCAGTCTCTTCGTCTAACTACGAAGAACCCGAATCCACTTTGACCCGACCCAAATCGGAAGTGGACCCTACAATTATTTGTACCACAAAATAGCCACTTAAATTGCCATTTTCATGCTATTTTCCAACAGTGATCTCATGATCCTAAATCTATATTCACCTAAACAGGGCAAATTATGGTCCACACAGCTATGTGGACCATAATCAAATGTACATTTTTAATGTACTAAATGTACATTATTTTTATACTATAAAAATAATGTACATTCAGTACACAAATAATGTACATCCCCTGAATATAATGTACATTTTTTTTATACTGAATGTACATTATTTTTATATTGAATGTGCATTATTTAATAGTATGGTCATACAATAATGATTGACCTAAACAGGTGATCTCATAAAAAAAAAATTCTGGTTATTTTTTGAGGAATAATCCTATAAACTCAATAATTTTACATTCCGAATTAAATGATTTCTAAAAGATTATTGAATAATAATAAAACTGGGGTTTGCAAATAATAATAATAATAATAAAACTGGGGGTGGTCTGTTGAGGATTGGAGTCAAAAAGAGATGATGGATAGTGTAGCATGATGATTGATGGGACTGGAGACAGAGAGTGGAGTGAATGACGACGTTGGGGTTGGGGGGTGGAAAAGGAAAAAGCCCCCGTGCCCCCCGCGGGGTGATGTCCTTTGAAGAACGTACAGTAGAGGAGGGGCCATTGTCAGCCGTCCGATCTGTCAACCTTTTCCCAACTCCTACCAGAGATTCAGATTTGATTTGATCTGATCTGTTGTTGATGTACCATTTCCTTTTCCATTTCACTCACTCAATCACTCACTTGTCTTGTCTTTCCTCCTTTCCACACGTCATCATCTCCTTCTCCCGTTAGATTCAATAATAATTTTTAAAAGTGTAATTTCCTGTTTTGTTTCTTAAATTTAATTAGTTTTTTGTTTTATTAAAGTGAACAATGATAGTGAAACAATTATAAACTTATTTATAATGTTTTATCTTAACAAGTAATATAACCTCTCTTTTTTAACACCGACCGGAAGTCTCATATTTCAAATCCAACAAAATTTATGAATATAATAAATCACAATAATTCATCAACCCATTAGAAATGGGGACACATAGTGCCCACAAAGAATTCACCAATACCCCCAACAAATTAGGTGGAACTACTATACTACGACTATTAGAACTCGATCAACGTGTAATTACTATGCTACGACGACTATAAGAACTCAATCTTAAATCAACTGAACTATCGCGCAGGTTTAAAATGAATAATTCTCATCCTATTCCATCCTTTTAATTAAATTAAAAACAAATTTTAAAAATTTAATATCATATTTATAAGGATTTTGTGAAAGGCTAGCAATATAATAGACTGCAATTAGTTTCACTACTATTTACATAAAAGAAACATTGGTTATTTCTATTTAGATGGCAATCATTAGTTGTGAAGTAGCTAACAAACCTGTTTGTTTTTGTTGTTGTTACATTCTTAGAGAGATACTAGAAACCAAGAATATAATAATGTTGTTGCTAAGTCAAAGGTTGCATGCAAAACCAACTTAATTACCTACCTCAATGAGCTAATAAAGAAGAAGAGAAAAAGAAAAGGCAAAACTAGAGAGAAAGCTTTTTAGGGTAGGTGAGAATGAAGATGTACAAATTAAAGGAAAAATATAATGAATTATTTAGCATGGCCACATCCTGGACCTCCCAGTGTAAGAACAACACCTTGAATGTCACTCCTATGGGTGTGATCTTTTGGCAATGCCAGTGCCAATGGAGGTGATTTAACATGTGTGCTCAGTCTTCTACCTGGAACTGTCCGAAACCTCTGATAGATTTCTTGTCCTGCTGCCTGCTGAGGTTGCCTTCTGCTGGGTAAAACACTTGTGTTTTTCACATGACTGCCATTGATTTGGGTGTGATGTTGTGAAGAATTTTGAGCAAGAATGGATCCCCGTGTCACGAGATCGGGTCCCTAGTTCAATTGCACTTGCATATTAGTTCATCAAGCTTGAATTTTACCAAATTAAAGTATGTGCTCCATCTCAACTAAGAGCTTAAGCTGATAGTTGGACTGCACATATTATATTTATGCTCACATACCAGAGCTAGCAAACGAGAAAGATGGCTCATGGAGGCTTACCGGAGCGAAAAGAACACCTCTGAAAACCTTCCCGTTCACCATCGCAGTCATTAGATAGCCCGAATCAAAGGCCCCATCAACCTTACCATGAATCTCGGCTCCAATCTATAGTGTTAATGACGGGTGACAATGTGTTAGGATTAAGAGGTTACCACTACACCGAAAGCTATAGCTAGTAGCGTGAAGGCGCAACTTTAATTTTTATAAACCCGTCATCACATTTTTGAGAGGTAGGATATTGGACCCCTGACCACCAATTGCTGGATTTGGCCCAGTATTGGCCTCCGCCCAACACAACATAACAAGAAAGGAAATATGTAATTTGGACTGAAAATCATGGTAAAATTTGTATCTTACCAAGTTTTGGTATTGCCCCGTCTCCAAGGGCTTGCTTTCTGTTATAGGGCACAACACGCGGCTAAATGAATGAGGCCCGTGAACATGCTGTTCCGAGGGTAGCTTACTATGATGTTCCCCACCGAACAAATGCAGATCCTTTGCAGCTATAGGAATGATGGTTTTGGGATTCGTCTCGACTCTCTGGACAAGGTTAGACTGGCTAGTGTTAGGTGAGAAGCTTTGTTTTCTCAGCAACGGGAATTGTTCTACAGCAACAGGGCCGAGCTTAACGGTGCTCAGTTCTTGATCGGATTGGGATGAAGACGAGCGTTGAGAAAGAGACAGAGAATGATCATCCGCCTCCAAGTCAATCTCGTAGGTCTGTGTGTTACACATTCTTCTCCTCTTCCGGTGCAATGTTTCTGATACGATTTTGCAGGAATTTGTAACCAGTCAGTCATGGACTGATTAACATTTTCTAGTATATTGAAACCAGAAATTCGCAATGAAACCAACCTGAACCGTTACAAAAAGAGGACTTTGATTCTAAGTCTAGTCCTTGAGCATCTGTTGCAGACATATTCTCCTTACTGCTGCTCTTAAATAGATCTTCCAGCTACAAATAGCAGAATTCAATCATCATTTTCTCGTCTTGCATATTAAACGCGTTAGAATGATTTAAGATTAAAAAAAAAAAGGGGGAATTGTTGGGCGGATGCCAGTAAAGGGTCAAGTCCAGCAATTGATGGGCAGAGGACAATGAAAGACCAAGTACCCTGCCTCTTGAAAATGTTGTGGCGGTATATAAGGAAATCAGAAAATGATTATCAAACTATTTTTTCTTACCTTTCTAAACCTTTTCAATTCATAATCCAGCAAGTTTTCAGAAGCTCTAGACACAGACAGGCTACTATTCCCATTGGCATGTTCTGCCCCGAGCTGCAAGATGAGCAGCTCATTGAGAGGCCGCTCGTCCTCTCCACATCTGCAACACCACCGAGTTAGCCAACAAAGCGAAGGGAACAAAAATGTCATTTGAGCAGTAAAACGACGTTAATTAAAGCAAGCAAGTGAAAGTAGGCTCACCCTCCATAGATTGCAATATCCGAGTGAGAGACTATGGCTGTGTGAGAAAACCGGCCTTGTGGCTTTTGGCCAAACACTTCAATTTGAGTCCATGTACGGGAAACCACGTCAAGGACCCAAACATCATTGTAGTATTGCTTATCCCCCACCCCACCGATCACATAAATCTGCAAATTAAGCACGAAAATTGCAGTTTCCTTTCAATTCAAATGAAGAAGTTGCAGAACCAACAAGCTAAGATACCAGAAGAGTCGATGCAACTTAGCAACTAAAATAGCTAATTACTGCACGCTAAATCACCAGTTATTGAATATTTCACATTTAAGGAATCTTGACAGATAAATTACTGACCTTAGAACCAAAATTCACGGAAGCATGACCTGCTCGAATACCGGGCGAAGGTCCATGAACATCAAGCTGTCGGGACAACTATAGACTATTAATTCCTATGTTCTTTCACTCAAGATTTTGTGAAAAATGTATGAATACAAAGAAAGGGTTGAGAGAGATTGTACCCTTGACCAAGTGAAAGTATCGATATCGAGCACATCGACTTCACCCTGATACCTATCACCGCAGTCTCCACCATACACAAACAGCTTGTTATCCAGAGCGACAGCGCTATGGCTGTCTCTCGGGGCAGGCATATAACTACCTCGGACTTCCGGGGATGTCCACCTCATAGTTTTAAGATCCAAGACGTGCAAATCGTTAAGATAATTGGCCTCTCCTTGTCCACTGCCCCCAAACACCACAACCCTGCTGTCACCAACAAGCGTTGCAGTGTGACTTTCGCGGGGCAAAGGCGGAACCCCTTGGCATTCGGGTTCAGTCCATTCCAGTGTCCTAAGATCTAGGACATGGAGATCATTCACCTTCTTACAACCATTTGTGCCTCCAAACACTATCATCTTATGCCCAACCACAACAGCCCCGTGGCTGTCGCGTGGCCCGGGACCCTGCCCTGTCGTCACCAATATGTTCCAACCCATTGTCTCCAGATTTAGCACCAGAACATCACTAAAATGCAAACCCCCACGACATCCCTAAACATCAAACACCACAATGTCAACCATAAACATACTCCACACTTCAGTTGTTTTATGTTATAATAAGTGTTTGGTTAATAAGCTTTTTGTAACTCCAAAATACTAAAATTCAAAAGACTAGGTGCCTTTCAAATTAGCTTTTTTAGAAAAGAAATTATACCAAACAGCTATCAGCTAAGAGCTAATTTACCAAACAACTTTCATCAATTAGCTAATATTATCAACTAATCATACCTTCTAACCCAATAAGCTAACCTAATAAGCTAACAGTCATTTACCAAACAGGGTCATGATCTAAGATTAGGCTGTAACCCACATGAGTTAGCAGAATGTGTTAGCCATTATAGGATAGTGAGACAAATCTACCATTTACCAAACATGCCTAAAAGATTGAATCCAATGGCCTTATAAACTCATATGTTCTCTTTATAGTTTCAATGTTTACTCCTAACAATTTAGATTGAAGCATAAACTTACTTCAGGAATTTCCTCCTCTTTTTTTTTTTTTTGAGATATTCAAGAAAAGGCAAAAATTGAGGTAGCAAAAGCAAAACAAAGATAAAAGTGAAAGAAAAATAAGGAAAAAATAAATAAAATAAGACTACTTTTAATTTCCCTTTAATCAACCATGTTCTTGTACCAGCATTGATAGCAAAAACACAAAATAAATAAATAAAAATGCAAATAGAAAAATTTAAAATGCCAAACCATATATATAATATGATAAGCTAGCTAGCTGCCAATGAACACCATTTCAGCTCCATCAACCATAATAATACTATGCATGGTAAAAAGTGATTGTACATCCATGTTCAAAACCATGCTCATTTTTGTCTCAAATTGTTGTGAATATCAGATCAATTTACATGCACCTTATTCACAGCAGGATAGTTTAAGCTTTAAGGGATGCCATTTTCTTTCTTTTTCTTCATAGAATATATAGTTTTCCTCTAAAGGTGGGGATGGAAACACTTAGCTTGCATATATTATATCTCCACCTACCATGAGAGGGCTGGCAAGAATAATCAAGAATATAACCAAAAAGAGGAATACACAATGACTATGGCAGAAAGTGCAGCTTGCTCCTTCCCAAAAATAAAATATGAACAGAAAAGAAAGAAAAAAAGATTAAGAAGAAGAAGAAAGAGTGGAATTTAATTAATTACTTACCCCAAAGACATACACTAAACCATTACAATAACAAGCAGAATGTCCCCATCTTTCAGAAGGATTAGCACCCATCACTTTTGGATATACCCACAAAGCCTTCTTATTGCTATTTGCAATTTCACCACCACCCAAAGAACCCATTTTGGTTTGAGGGAGTGTGAGAGGGGGCTTAAAGGTTAATATATATAATCAAAGTTAAGTGCAGAATGCTTGACAGACAGACATGAAGGAATATAATATAATAGTGAAGAGTTGAAGACTGAAAATGGGTTTTAAAAAAAAAAGAAAATAAGTGGGGTGGGGGGGTAGGGGGAGGGGTAGAAAAGATAGAAAAGAGGAGGAAGTGAAGAAGCTAGCTAAGGCAAGTGACATATCAAAGATCAGTGTCAAATGGACATGAAAAGATGGGCGCTTTCAAGTCTAAATCACTGTGACACCAACAACTGAGAAGCCCCCATCAGCTTAGATTGGTGAAAACAACACTACCACTGCACTGCACTGCTGCGCTGTATGCTATTTCCCTATCCTTTACTACTAGTATTCACTCCCTTACTATTCGGAGTAGTATTCTTCTTTCATCATCTCTACAAACAATCAACAACAATATTAAGGCTTTTTTTTTAATGGTAATATCTGTTTTATACTTTCTTAATTTTTTTTAGTTCAAAGAATTAATATATACCTTCACCAAAGGAGTTAAATCATGTAATCACACATTTAGAATGGTAACAAACCAACATGAATGCAAATGTACACAAACTATTCCAGATAGATTGTATAAATGCATACAAATTATTCCAAAGTGGATCGTATGCATTGTGCACTAAAATTTGAGATTGTGTGCATTTATGTAAACACAAGTATTTATGTACAAGTTTGAAGGCTCTAACGGGAGGAGGGGTTCTTATTAAAACATAACCATATATATAAATCGATTTTAATTTGCCAGATTAATCTTAAATTTTCAAGATTCGTCACTAGAGTCACTGCGAGATAAATCGCGAGTACAATCAACCCACTGGTCAAATTCTAATTTTCATATGGACACAAGGGATTCAATCAATATCTTCTAACATCCTTGAGTCTTTTTCTTATATATGAGTTCTATTGCAATTCAAACCTCACTGCCACATCCAGTCAGGACCTTCTAGTGGGATTCAAATCCTATACTGTTTATATATTATATGTTCGAACACGTAACCACAATAGCACATGATGAACAATGAAAATGGATAATTAATTAGGCAGGAAAATACCATTTTAATTTCTCGGTGTCTATGTCTAATTGCTGTTTTGTTCCACTCGATCTGCTCACTTTTACTAACTCATGTCAGTCATGGGAGCTAGCATTATATTGGTTTGTGCAAAATGAATGGAGGCTCTTTTGGGTAAAACACAAGTCAGTCCATTATTTTAACCATAATATATTCTACCCTTTCTCACATTTTATTTACTCCATCCGTATCTTGTTTACTCCGTATTATTTACGTAGTATTTGTTAAACTATTTCTTTCTTTTTCATTGAATTTTTTTTATTTTCTTTTAATTTTAATTTTTAAATTCAAAATTTTGTATTTAATGGTTCTTTTATTTTAGTTTTTAAATATATAAATCTTATATATATATATATATATATATATATATATATAGTACGGAGTATCATGTAGTGTGATGACATTCTGATTACCTTTTCAATTGGGTGGTCATAGGTTTGAATCCATGTGGTGGGTTTAGATTCTTTGAGTTGAAATATGTTTGAGAAAGTATACAGAGTGTATGTGTGTGTATATATATATATATATATAAACTACTGGTTTGTATGGGAAGGCTGGTTCTCATTTGAATGAAAGGAATACATATTTATTGTTTACTTTAACCAAATATAGATTTTTTAAAAATATTAGATCCATGCATAATTGCATATATATTATTCTTGGTGAAACATTTTAATAATTTTTTCAAAGGTCATGTGTAGCAGTCGTTATATCGTGGATCATGGTCCAAAAACGGCACCATTTCTTTAAGTAAAGAAACAGTTGTCGTAACATCTCAACGGAGTTTCGTAAATGAAACTACAGTTTATTTCAAATGATACTGTCTCACATTTGTTTTTATATTATCAAATAAAACTGTAGTTATGTTGAAATGAAACTGCAGTGTATATAAAATGAAACTGAATAATAGTTTCACATATTTGAGTGTCTATTGTCCAATGAAACTGTAGTTATATCGAAATGATACTGTAGTTGTGTTGTAATGAAACTATAATGTATATAAAATGAAACTGAACAACAGTTTCACATATTTGAGTGTCTATTGTCCAATGAAACTGTAGTTATATCGAAATGATACTGTAGTTGTGTTGTAATGAAACTATAATGTATATAAAATGAAACTGAACAACAGTTTCACATATTTGAGTGTCTATTGTCCAATGAAACTGTAGTTATATCGAAATGAACTGTAGTTGTGTTGAAAGGAAACTGCAGTACATATAAAATGAAACTGAATAACAGTTTCACATATTTGAGTGTATATTGTCCAATGAAACTGTAGTTATATCGAAAAGATATTGTAGTTGTGTTGTAATGAAACTATAATGTATATAAAATGAAACTGAATAGCAGTTTCACATATTTGAGTGCATATTGTCCAATGAAACTGTAGTTATATCGAAATGAACTGTAGTTGTGTTGAAAGGAAACTGCAGTACATATAAAATGAAACTGAATAACAGTTTCACATATTTGAGTGTATATTGTCCAATGAAACTGTAGTTATATCGAAAAGATATTGTAGTTGTGTTGTAATGAAACTATAATGTATATAAAATGAAACTGAACAACAGTTTCACATATTTGAGTGTCTATTGTCCAATGAAACTGTAGTTATTCACATATTTGAGTGTCTATTGTCCAATGAAACTGTAGTTATATCGAAATGAACTGTAGTTGTGTTGAAAGGAAACTGCAGTACATATAAAATGAAACTGAATAACAGTTTCACATATTTGAGTGTATATTGTCCAATGAAACTGTAGTTATATCGAAATTTGAGTGTATATTGTCCAATGAAACTGTAGTTATATCGAAATGAAACTGTAATTGTGTTGAAAGAAAACTACAGTATATAAAATGAAACTGAATATATTACACAAATAGAACTACTTTACACATAACAGTACAGATGGAACTGACGAGTACAGTTTCTTTTCATTAAAAGAAATGGCACTATTTTGGACCATGGCGCTTTGTGGACCAGGGTCCACAGTTTAATTTTCGCGCGTGTAGTCAATTACATAGAATAATGATTATATAAAAGAAATTTCATAGTTCAAAAGTCAAGGCTTATTCTCATTTGTTGTTTAAAAAAATGAGGCAAATAAATATTGGAGTGGGGGAAGTATATTTTTGGAAAATAATTTTATTTTTAATTCCTCAAGTATAGCAATAATTTCATCTTTAATTCATATGTTTTAATTTTAATATTATATTGTTGAGCAAAGCGGCAAGGTTGCAAGGCACTAGTTGCTACGCATGATAAAAATTAAAACTTTGCATTCATTACTGCATATAATTTTTGACATCGTAAACACTTGAATTAATAAATACTTTAAATTTATTTCAAGTTCAATAATTTTTGTGGTGTATCCAGGGTTTCCACCACCAAACAGTCGAACACATTGAGATTTAAAGTTACTCCATATTCAAATTCGGATCGAACTCTTAACATTTGGTTAAGGATGGATGAGTCATTTACTCTCTTCCACTCAACCACACCCCCAGGTTATTTCACACTCAATAATGTAAGAAAAAAAAAGTCTTGACATGTAAAATCGTGAAGTTTAGTGATGAAATATATTTAAAACATTTTGAATATTTCAAATTAAGGGGACGTTTGGAAACCCAAAAAATGATTTGTGATTTTTAGTGATGAAACATTTTGTCCATGTTTGGCTATTTAAAAAAAAGCGTCAAAGAAAAATAATCACTATAGTCAATAGAAAAAAGACCCAATTTAAAGAAAAATGTCTTCATAGATTTTTAGTCGAAAAATATTTTTTCCGGGTAATTTATTTTTTCGTTTCTCTCATTCCTGTGCAAGTTAGTTATACTACTAGTCTACCACCACCACTATCACCACCACCACCACCACCACTAACAACACCACCACCATCACCACTACACCACCACAACTAAGACCAACACCACCACCATCTCCACTACTAACGCCACCACCACCAACTGTAATACCAACACTAACACCAACACCAACACTGTACCAAAATCACCACTTCTTATTATTATTATTATTATTATTATTATTATTATATAACAAATAATATGTTCGTTTTATGAAATATGAACTAAACAGAAAAAATAAAATTTCTAACTTTGACAAATAAAAAAAATAAAGATAATTTTTTGATCTTTAACTAAACATTAAAATATTAAAAATATTTTTTAAAAAATAATCATTAAATTGTCTAAAATTTTTATTGTCTGGAAAACATTTTTGAGATTTCAAACCAAACCTAAATGAAATAAAGTGTATGTTTATATATGCAACTCCAACTGCAAGCATTGGTATTTGAGTGTGTGTGTTAGTTTAATTTGATTTGTTTTAGTGAAGATAATATGTTGGGATTGATGGGGCGAAGGGTTTTTAATTTGCAGACCAAAATAGTTAAGTGAAGAAGTGGATCAAGATTCAAGAAAGAAATGTATGTTCTCAAGGTCTTTGTTTCAAGTGTGTGGGTCTTTGTGCTGCGCAAATTCCTTTCAGTTTTTGGGAATTGGAATTGGCGCTGTTTCCCTTAAACAAAAGTTTCCAACTTTTCTTAAAATTAACAATTCTCTTAAATTATTTCTCCCTTGGAGTTTGGACTGTTTTATACTCTATTAATACCTTGGGGCTGCCTCTTTGCTTTTAATATTTAATTTAATGATTAAAATGAGTTTTAGTAGAATTAAAGTGACTTTTTAGTAGTAAAATAAAATAATAATTACTACAATTGTTCTTTAGATTTGTACAATTAAGAATCAGAACCAAAGTTTTTAAAAAAAGAAAGTTCAAAAAAAAAAATATTATTGTGTTTTACAATAATTTTAAAAAATCATCGTTAGAGAATGTTAGGACTCTATAAGTCCCCTAGTCGTAGTTAGATTCTACTACATTTGTTTATATTTATTTGATGTAACCTATTATATATGTTTGTTGTTCAAGAATCCTACTCTAATCTAATATCAGCATTCAAGTTCCTGATGGCGGAAGCGAATGACAGTACCGCTAATTTTGAGAGGACTGTTTCTGAGGCCACTACTTCGTTGCCGCCGATAGCACCTATTTTGTTGTCTACAGCGCACCATTTTGTTTCCATCAACCTTACATCCCGTAATTTTATTTTTTGGCGTACTCAACTCGTACCGTCAAAGTGGATTCAGGTTTTTCATAGTTAGATGAAAAGATTGATAAATTGTATGCTCAAAACAAATAATGGGTGAATGCGAAATTAATTCACAAAGTAGACCCATTTGAGTTGGAAAATGAAGGTGGAGAGGTTTTAACGAAGCTTTTGTCCCACATTCGTTTGGAAAGTGGATTTGCACCACTATATATACGAGAGCCTTTTTAAGGTATATTGAATTGTATAGTATAGAGGCTCTCTCTCACAACTAGCACAGGGGTGCAAATCAAATATAAAAAATGAGCTTGAAAAGGCTTGATTCGTGTACACGAGCACGAATGTCGTCTAGAATATTGGCTAGCCTTGCAGGCTAAGTTATTCCAAATTTTCGTATAACTTTTTTCCAACACAGAGCCACTTTCCGAGTAGTACATCCGAATGGTAAGCTCACTATTCGGATGGCTCGGCTAGGTTGTGGTAGTGGGCTGCTACCATTCGGTCAACTCTAGTTTGACCGAGTGGTTGCCCACTCATACCATTGGTCAACTTAGGTTTGATTGAATGGTTGACCACTCGTAACCTCTCTGGTACCACTCATAAGTACCATTCGGGTAGCGACCGTTCTGGCAGTGTTAATTCTTATCAGTTACGTAATTAATTTCATATTAATTTAAATTTTGAATAACAGAATTAATTCCCAGGTTATTGATCAGCTATTATAGAGGTTACAATGACTGATTTTATTATCAATTTTAATGGCATGATTAAATGCCATTTAATCCATCAACTCCTATATAAGTTATGATTGAGCAGAACATTTTACACAATTGAAATTAGCTTTTCTCTCTCGGAACTCTGCTCTTCCTCCTTTCTAAAACCTCATTTGTTCAACCCACGTTATAGTTCGTCAGGTTCTATAGTTTGAGCGCTCAAACTTGGAATCGTAGTACATTTTATCCTGGGAAACTTAGGCTACAACGCTCCTAGCACCTTTGGGAGGTAGCAAATAAGGTTTTAAGGAGAGAATGCTTCGCTCGACTCATACTAACAACCTACCCTATAAAGCCTTTCACTCATGCTTGTTATTTTCCCAGAAATAATAATCTTTTTCCATAAGATTATTATTGTACTTCTGATAACACCTTTCTCAACCCAGCGTATGTGTGTGGACACAGCAAGATTAGTCCATATTATCCATGCTGACTTCCTCCTTGTCTGAGGAAGTGATGTACCTTGTTGTTGGCCGCACAACTTCGCATCAGGTGTAGGAGTCGATTGAGCAGGCTTTGGGTTCTTCAACTTGAGCTCGTTCGCTTCGTTTGCTTGGGCAATTACAAGCTCTCCGCCAAGGTGATAATACTGTTACTAAGTATTTAGGGCGAGCACAAGTTATTGTTGAAGATCTCACACCTGCCAACATGCCTGTTTCCCTCAACAAACAAAATTTGTATGTCTTCCGTGGATTGCGTCAAGAATTCCAAGCAATGGCATCTTCCTCGGCGACTCACGGGGCTCTAGTTACCTTGGTTGAGTTATCAGATTTTTTTGCAGCTCAAGAATTCATCCATGCTGACGATTTTATGCCTGCTGTTGGTTCTTCTCGTGATTCTTCTACGACGCCGGCTGCCTTGGTCGCACGTCGTGGAGGCTAGTTCCCAGATCAACAGTAACATGGGCGTGGTCGCTAGCATGGAAGACGTGGCTATAGTGATGCTCAACGCTGTGCTCAGACAAATCTTCCACACTGCCAGATTTGTTTTGCAGTAGGTCATACAACTTTGGCTTGTTACTAGCATTACTCCGATGCTCCGGCTCCGTAGGCCAATGTGGTAGTTCATAATGATTCTGAGGCTGTGTCTTATGATTCAAGTTTTTAGATTCCGGATACTAGTGCAACAACTCACGTTACTCCAGATATCTTGGCTCTTTTTTGACAGATAATTATTTTGGGCCAGACACTATGTGTTTTAGGAATGGTGCAATTTGAATTGCCTATCTCTAGTGATGGTCATGCTACCTTTCTATACCCTCACGGTCTTTTAGTTTATTTGATGTGTTACATGTTATTGGCTTATCTAATTTTTTGTTATCGGTTCAACGTTTTGCATATGACAATCATGTCTTCTTTGAGTTTCACTTATCTTTCTTTTGTGAATGATCTAGTTATCAAGGAGGTTTTGCTTAGATGTCCTAGTTCAAGGGGATTATATGCGCTAATTTTCTCTCGTCTGGCTCATACTACTCTTTTTTCTGCCCGTGCGTCCCCCTCCGTTTGGAATCAACGTATTGATCATCCGCATCGTCAAATTTTGAGTTAGATTCTTGATGTTGTGAGTTTTAGTGTGAGTGAATGTGGTATTGAAGGTGGTAAAACGAAGAGTCAAGACTCCCCGAGTGTCGTGTCTCTCAAGGATGACAGATTGGAACGAATCATTGTTGACATTTAAGGTGTTAAAAGGTAAGAGTTACAAGTATTACAAAGGTGTGTTTTGATAAGTAATTTGAGGTTGTAGGAACCAGAGTATACTAAACAATGTAAAAGGAAATGGAGGGAATGTGCACCAAGGTTAGACAAATCGATTGATCATCCGTAAGGGATTTGAAAACGAGTTTCGCGATTGAATAAGAGAGTCACGGTATTGGTACCGAGTGGCGTCACACTCAGACTCTCAATCCTCATTCAGTTGAGGCATTTTATCGAACACCTAGCCTACCACTCCTCCCGGACCTCGTCCTTTCGGACTAAGGGCAGGGATGTAGATGAGTTGGGCTCGTAAGAGGCCGCTATCGCGCACACTCCCACTTCCACTCGGTTCACTAACTATTCCGGCCGAAATAGAAGCAAAGTTTGAACAACATCACCCACACAAACTTCAATCCTACTACCACAATTCTCATAATCATCAGATAAGATTTAGTCATCAATCGATTGTTTAACAAGGGCACACACACCCCAAACTACTCTATTCAGACATGATGAGCATTCAAATAACAAAGCAAAATTACACTAAGCAATAATTCTAAAGAAGCAATCTAAATGAAAGGAGTATTTTACCTAAGGAATGGTGAGTTCTACATCTTCAATCCATCTTCATTAATCTAAGAGATCTACTCTAATCTAGTGGGAATGAGTGTGTTTTTCCTCCCCAAAGGGAAAGGAATGGAAAGAGAAATCAGATCTGAAATTTGGAAAAGTCCTCCTCCCAAAATAAGAAAGAAGGGTTTAAATAGCTGCCCAAAAAGTCGAAATTCCGTTGTTGCCCTACTGGACGCGTCCACGCCCATCACCACGCGTGTGGCTCTGCGTGGTTGCATTCTGGAATTATTCCACGCCTACCACCACGCGTGTGATGGTGCGTGGCGGCCTCCTGCTGGTTGATTCTTCGTTTGTTGTTTCTTTTTGGTCCCAGACTTTGCTATATCCTACGGAAACGACTCAAACCACATCCTTTGAGTTGGATTTGTCAATTAGGTGTTAATTAGAGGTTTTATCTATGAAAGATGATCACAAATGGGTGCTGAAACTGTAACATGTTATCCAAATATGACCTGAAACTCGACTATTCTCGGCGCTTATCAATTCTTCATAATTGTCCTTTATCTTCGTTATGTAGTTCTTGTCAACTATGCAAATCTTCTCGTTTTTCTTTGCCTAGTGTAGTGTCATCCAGTACTCATGTGTTAGATTTGGTGTATGCAGATATTTGGGGTCATGTCCCTCATTTATCTTCGACTGGTTTTCATTACTTTGTGATTTTTGTGGATGATTTTTGTTATTACACTTGGTTTTATCCATTACGCTTGAAATCTGATTTGTGTGGTGTGTTTGATCATTTTCGGGCTTTAGTTGAGGGATCTTTTTCTTGTAAAGTCAGTTGGCCCCGATAGGTGTATGTGTGAGTCTAGAGAGAGAGAGAGAGGGGGGGGGGGGAATAGACTCACTAGCGTTTTTGAAAATTCTTCATAAGTAAGAATGCTCTTTCGAGATAAATACTTGATCAAGAGTTTTGGCAACAGAAATAAAGTTGTATATGTTTTAAGATTTACTTTGCACAGATTTATGTTATGAAAATATTAGGTTGGGTTTGATGTATGTAGTGCAGCAAGTAATAAGACAATAAGTAATAAAGTAAGGGAGAGAGAGATTTTATAGTGGTTCGACTGTTAACGAAGCCTACTCCACTCTTCTTCACAACTCGTGAAGGTTTGCACTATTTTCTCCTTTGATAGTACAAACTCGTTCCTAACGTGTTCCTTTGATCGCTATGCCAAGCAGTCACGCTGTTGAAGGTTTTTCAACTCATCTTTGAGTTTACTCCTCCTCTTTCTACTAATCTACAAGTAGAGGTTGGTTGAAAATGGTTGAACTTTTCTCCAACTTGAAATCTTGGCTTGATGATCTTGATCAACACTTGAAGCTTGCCATAGATTTCTTTTGAAAACTAGATCAAAATTTTGTTTATGAATACTTGCACACTTATAGCTTGAGAGTGTTTGCAATATTTCGCAATAACCAGCAGCTCCAAATGAATGAGAGCATGGGTATTTATAGGTGTGAATTTTGAATCCGTTGGAGGGAAGTCCAAAATTCGAAAACTATTGACCAGTGTGCAATATCCGCTGGGTAATTGTGAGCCATGTGGATGTCAGTACCTTTATAGCCGTTTGTCTACTTTTGTGTTCAGACATTTTTCTTTTGTCTTACACAAAAGGACATAACATTTAATGCTCATTGAGATTGCTTTCTAAGACTTATTTTGCCAATGATCATCCACAATATCAAGGTTATGGACAAGACATACTACTGGAGAATGTCTTTGGACTTGTCCTCATGAGTGAATAATGACTCATGCCTTAAATGCTCACAAGAATGATTGACTTTATCATTCTCCCATAATTTCCTCGAATGATTTACTTTGATTATTCAGCCTTTAATAAATTGGCCCTTCCAGTATTCGACCTTCATGTCTTCTTGATCTCCATCAACAAGTGTTCGGCCTTCATTCTGCTAAGTCTTCATCCAAGAGTATGACTCGTGCTTGGTTAACAACCATACACCACGAGTCCTACTATGTACTCGGCCTTCAGATAATAAACAATAAAGACAATGGAAAATTGGGGGTCTCCTCGGGTGCTCTGGTATCATCAAAATCAAAGACTCATGGTTCCTAACAGTTTCTCCTCAGCCAACACCTATACTAAAACCATAAGGCTATTTATATCCAAATTGGATTTTTATTATCATAGCTGAATTAGTAGAGTTTAACAACTTAACTAAGTTGAGGAGTAAGAATACTGGTAAGAAAAAAAACAACTCACACTAAAACCCCAAAAAGTGTCTTTTATTCGTTGAATAAATACCATTACATAAAAGATAAAGCATAGCATAAACTGAAGATCATATCTTCGCTTCGGCCTTGACTTGTCTTAAATGATCATTTCCTCGAACGCTCTTGTCTTTCTCTTTCATCAGCATCACCTTGGTCAATCAAATTGTTTATGGTCTTTCTTGCTTCGACTACATCCATGTTCTCGATCATATGAGCATATTTTCTTCTTAGACGAAGCAAGAAGTAGTTCTGAGTAGCCTCACCAAGGTTCTTTCCTTCAATGATCCTTCTCTTCCACCAACATATTAGCTCGGGTGTTGTCATCCCATCATAGAAGCTTTGATCTATTGCACCCATTATTTGAATGATGACTTGTATCTTCAAGATATCATTTTCATGTTTGGCTACCTTTTCTACTGATTCAATTCTTGCCTTCATCTCCTCGAACAGTTTTTGACCATCTCTTTGAATTATGAGGATTTCTTCTTCTTCTTGCTTTTTTGTCTTGATTCGATTATTTTGATTCCACTAGTAGTCTATTTTGTCTCTGTTCGTCTTCTTTTTCCAAAAGGGAGGAATGTTGTTGAAGAAGCAGTATTGTGTAGGGGTTGATTCGTCAAAAGATATTTGTGTTAAAACGGAAGGTCAATGACTTCCCTAGTGTCGGTCTCGAAGGAGGGACGTGGAGGTGTGTCAAACATTGGAGAGTTTACTAGATAGATTCATGCATAAGATTTGAGTGTGGTGAAGGGTGGAATTGCAAGTGAGAGTGTAGTTCATTGGTGGGTTGTGAGTGCAAAAGAGTAGTAAAGTAAAAGTGGTTTTTGGGAATATGTAAAAGGGGTAGGGATTGGATAGTGTTCATGAATATTGCATAGTGAGAGTCTAAGGTCAAGGATTAGGATTGCTAGGATATGGTCTATTCAAGAGTGTGTTGTCTTAGTCCTTTTCCACCTTGTGTACTAAGGCTTCTTTGACTTAGGAGTGCCTACAAGCATCCAAAGTTCTAAGAGACATTTTATCAAACACTTTAGCTACACACCATCCTACTATTCTTAAGAAGTCCATAGGAACTTTGATTGTGTAAAGCTTCAAATCCTAACTCTAATCAAAGACATGAAAGAGTCAAGAGCTCAATCTCTCATCTAGATTGGCCAAATCCAAACAAGATCCAAACAAAACAACAATCAAAAGACAAGAATAGATAATCCATCAACACAAACTCATAGATCCAAGATATAGAGATAAGATCATCACAAGAGCAATATTCAATCACACAATCCAAATCCCTAGACTAAATTAGCTACTCATGATATGAAATGAAACTAAGAGCTAATTCAATCCAAGAACAAGACAACTAAAAATATAGAAATGTAATAGAGGTCCCCTAGAGAAAAGAAGATCTTCAATCCAAGCTTGTTGTCTTCTACAATGGAAATTGATCTAATTTAAAAACTAAGAAAAATGGAGAAAGTTCTCCAAAGAAAAACTAAGAAAAGTGAAGATTAAAAATCTGGAAAATCCTCCTCTGAAAATTCATCAAAGGGGTTTAAATAGTCTCCGAAATGACAACCCTAGCTGAAATTCGCACATCACGCCTCCACGCCTCTCACACGCGTGTGAGCGTGCGTGGGGAGCTTCTGGAAAGTTTCCACGCTTGCTCACACGCGTGTGGCCTTCCAGATCAGTCCTCCGGGGCTCCGCTTTTGCCTGGTTTGCTCTTTAAGCTCATCTTTTGGTCCTATATGCTCCCGGGGCTCCTGTTTTGCTTCTTTTAAGCTAAAGGTAGCTTTTGTGCATCAGTTAGTGATTTTCAAGCATTTATGCACATAATTTGCCAGATAAAGACGTTATAGTTGCGATAAAACACCCTAAAATGTGCCTGAAATAAGGGTATCTCGGAGTCTTATCAGTTGTATCCTTCAAATTTCTTCCCACTCCCTTCTTCATAAGGAATGTATTCAACGTCATTGCCTTCAGCATCTTTGGTCATCACTAGTCTACTTCTTTTATGGCCTCGGCTTTCAGATTTGCCATGCCTCGGTGTAGACGAAAATGGTGGAGCTGGTAGAGCTAAGAAGTTCTCTATAGAGACATTCCACTCAGATCTTCTTCTGTCATCACTTCATCGGCCATCATGATCGTCTTTGTCTCTTCTAACTCCTCGGCCTTATTCTTGTTCTTTGCACATCCTCTTTTCCCCCTTGTTGGCATCATCCTTCGACAACTCGTCGATCTTGTCACTTGAATGATTGATAACCATTTGAAGTTCCTTGATGGACCACTGATTCTCGAGAACATAAGTACCTATTTGGTTGGTGTTCTTGGTGACTAGATCCATCTTAACGCAAGACATATCAACTCGTTCCTTCAGACAGGCTTGATTGAGCTTCATGGTTTGCTGGTCTTGCTGCATAGTTGACAAGGTTTCCCTTAAGCTTGCAAAAGATTCCAAATTCTCAGTTTGTGCCTTTATCAACTTTTCTTCAAGTTCAATATTGCGAGTCAGCACTAGGGATTTAGAAACTTGTTTCTTCTGTTTCTTCATGTCTTTCTTGACTCGGTCAATGGACTTTTTAAGATACTCAAATTGAGCCAGTTGAGTCTTGGCCAAATCCTGTATAGAAGACACAATAAAAGAGTAAGTAGGAATAGAAGAACTTATCACTTCTGTTGATTGAGTCCCTTGAGCTTGATCTTTGTGGCTTGCACCACGAGGCGCTTCTAGGTTTTCACCTCGGGCTAAGCTCAGATCAGCTTGAATTTCTACATCAACCATATGTGTATCACTCAGCTCATTTCTCGGGGTTGAGTCTTCGTGGCTTGCACTACGAGATGCTTCCACATTTCCATCTTGAGCTAAGCTCAGACTCATCCTCAGGTTGACTTCAACAAGATGATTAGAAAGAATATCCTCCTCAGCGTTCCTCGGGTGTAAGCCTTCGTGGTTCGCACCGCGAGATGCTTCCAGGTTTTCACCTCGGGCTGAGCTCCAACCAATCCTTGGTAAAATCACTGCTAGGGGAAGTGCAAACATATCATCATCAGCTCTTGGCTCATTATCTGTTTAACTTTCGACTTCCATTGAGTTATGAGTGTCCTCGTCTTCGATTCTCCTGGGCTCTTCCTCGTCATGAGGATGAATCGATGCTCCTTGATTGTCATCGTTATCATTGTCTGAATCACTTGAGCTGGATGAATCAGAAGAGCAATTTGATGCTTCTTCTCTTGATGCATTAGCAGGAGGTTGATTTGTCTGATTTGGTGATTCGTCATCATCATTATCATCATCAGCAGGAGGACGTGCATTATTATTGCAACCTGAATTATCTTTCTCAGGTTCCTTGTCCTCGTCAACTTCTTGCTGATCACAGTCCTCGTGCACTGCATTTCCTTGACTTGTTCCAACATCTGGACGAATATCTCTAAAGGATGATTATGTTGGAAAAATAGCATAAAATGACAATTTTAGTGGTTATTTTGTGGTACAAATATATGTTGGGTTCACTTCTTGTTTGGGTCGGGTCAAAGTGGATTTGGGTTAGACGAAGAGATTGATATATAGTACGCACAAAACGGATAATGGGTGAATGAGAAATTGGTTCTCAAACTTGACCCATTTGAGTTGGAAAAATGGTGGGAAAAACTTTGAAGTAAGCATTTGTCCCACATTGGTTTGGGAAGTGGGTTTGCACCACTATTTATACAAGAGCCTTTCTAAGGCTTATTGTATAGCATAGAGGCTCTCTCTCGCGCGCAGGGGGGTGCAAATCAAATTCCAAAATGAGTCTGAAAAGGCTTGACTCGTGTGCGCGGGCACGAATGTCATTTGAGAATTGGCTGACCTTGCAGACTTAGTTATGCCACATTTTCGTATATGTCCTGAAAGACTCGGGTTCAGTTGATCAGTTCGGCTTTATGAACTCGTGGTTCGTTCTGGTACGCTACGCCAATGACTCGGCCATCGGCTCGTGGTACCTTTCGGTCATTCTGGTATGCTACGCTAATGGCTCGGCCAACGGCTCATATAATCTGATCAACTCGGGTTATCTCCTCGTGGTCACGTCTCATCTCGTGTACGGTTCGGGTAGTGACCTTTTAGAGTCTTGATTCATCTGTTACGGAATTATACCGGGTTAATTCCAATATAAGCTTGGTTTTATGATTAGATTAAGTGTCATGATTAAACGCTATTTAATCCATCAACTCCTATATAAGTTGATTGTAGAAGCAGCAGATTTACACACAAGAAAAGATTGTTTTCTCTCTCGAAACTCTACTTCTACTCCTTTCTTGCCTACTGTATTCAAGCTATTGTTCTTGTTCGCCGGGTTTCGTAGTTTGAGTGCTCAAACTCAAAATCGTAGCTTGTTTTATCTTGAGAAACCTAGGCTACAATGTTCCTAGCATCGAGGGAGGTAGCAAATAAGGTTTTAACGATAGTGTAGTGAGTACACAATTCAAGCTAACCACCATCCAGAAATATCCTTTCGATTTTTGTGCTTGTTATTTTCTGGAAATATTATTTTCGTAATATTATTTCCTAACAAGTTTAAAACCTTATTTCCTTTCTGATTTCCTCGAAGAAATGGAGAACCTTGCACTTCCAGTTTATGGTGACGAGAATGTTGTTGAAAACAACAATGGTGGGAACGACAACAATGTTGCACATTCCCAGACACCAGTGAACGTTGGTTCACAAGATAGTGTGGGCATTGAGGGGTATATCTCTACGATGCGGGTACCTACGGTACCAAGTGGTTCGGCCGAATGGCCGGAGAAGTTCACTAGTTCGAACTTCAAGAGGTGGCAGCAAAAGATGCTATTCTACCTGGCTATTCTCGACTTGGCAAGGTTCTTGACCGAGAAAGTTCTTGAGTTGAAGGAACATGATCCACAATTCGTGATGGCGGTTGGGTTTTGGAAGGATTCGGACTTCCTTTGCTGCAACTACATTCTGAACGGGTTGTGTGATGCTCTTTACGATGTATATCGTAAAATTGGCACAGTGAAAGCGATGTGGGAAGCCTTGGATCATAAGTACAAAAGCGAGGATGCCGGCGCAAAGAAATTTGTTGTTGGCCGATTCCTCGACTTTAAAATGGTTGATTCCAAGACCGTGCTAAGTCAGGTTGAAGATTTACCGTTAATCTTTGACGAGATTCGTGACGAGGCCATGGAGATTAGTGAGTCCTTTCTAGTGGCATCGATGATCCACTTGTTGCCTCCAGGGTGGAAGGACTTCAAAAACTATCTTAAGCACAGGCGAAAGGAGATGAACTTGGAGAACCTGATCCAGTGACTCAGAATTGAGGAGGGGAACAGGAAAACTGACGAGAAGGGTCCTGTCTTTGGTGGCGCTAAAGCCAACATGGTGGAGAACAGTCAAAACTCCAAGAAGGCTAAGAAGGACAAGCAGAAACTAGGTCCAAAAGGTGGCGTTACCAAGGGTAAGTTCCATGGTAAGTGCTACAATTGTGGCAAGACTGGCCACAAGTCGGCTGAATGCAAGGCTCCAAGGAAGAAGAACAAGAGTTCTGAAGCCAATATAGTTGGAGATGTGAGCCAAAAAGTGGCCGAGATTAGCCTTTCGGCTATGATCACGGAGGTAAACCTCGTGGGCTCTAACCCACGTGAGTGGTTCATCGACACCGGTGCAACAAGACATTTGTGTTACAACCGGGAGGTGTTTAGCACCTTTGAGACCGTTGAGGGCGAGAAGATGTGGATGGGAAACTCTGCTCAGTCCGTTGTGGAGGGCGTGGGCAAGGTGGTTCTGAAGATGACTTCTGGGAAGGAACTAACATTGAAGAATGTGATGTATGTTCCGGAGCTGAGGAAGAATCTGGTGTTTGGCTCGTTGTTGAATAAGCATGGCTTCAAGATGGTCTTCGATTCAGACAAAGTTGTTTTGTCAAAGTTAGGAATGTTTGTAGGCAAATGTTATGTAACTGATGGGCTTTTTAAGCTTAGTGTAATGCCTATTATGAATAAAAGCAACGTTACTTCTGTTTACTTTCTTGAGTCTTCCAGTTTGTGGCATGGTAGACTAGGTCATGTTAACTTTAATTCTATGCGTAGATTAATTAGCACGAATCATATTCCTACTTTTCAAATTAACACAAATAATAAATGTGAAATTTGTGTTGAGGCAAAACTAACAAAGGCACCTTTCAAATCAGTTGAAAGGCAAACTGAACCACTAGAATTAATCCATAGTGATTTGTGTGATTTTAGATCGATACAAACGAGATGTGGTAATAAATATTTTATCACGTTTATCGATGATTGCACACGATATTGCTATGTGTATTTGCTGAAAAGCAAAGATGAAGCCATGGATAAATTCGTTCTTTATAAGAATGAAGTTGAAAACCAACTTAATTGAAAGATTAAAAAGGTTAGAAGCGATAGAGTGGTGAGTACGAAGCACTAATCGGTGACTTCTGTGCAAGTGTAGGAATTATACACGAGCGTACGGCACCTTACGCACCTCAATCGAATGGTGTTGCCGAATGAAAGAATTGTACATTGAAAGAGATGATGAATTCGATGCTTATCAGTTCGAGCCTACCTCAAAATATGTGGGGTGAGGCGATTTTGACAAGTAATTACCTTTTAAATAAGGTACCCCGCAAGAAGCTCGATAAGACTCCTTATGAGCTGTGGAAAGGTAGGAAGCCTTCCTACCAATACCTCAAAGTGTGGGGGTGTCTTGCCAAAGTTTTGGTGCCAACACCTAAGAAAATAAAGATAGGTCCAAAGACCGTGGACTGTATCTTTATTGGTTATGCACATAACAATAGTGCTTATTGGTTCTTATTACACGAGTCCCATAATCCGGACGTATATAAGAACACAATAATTGAATCAAGGAATGCATCTGATCTTTCTTTGAAAATGTATTTCCTTGTAGGTCTAGCGAGGGACCGAGTACGTCAAAACGAACGCTTGACGAAATTGTGGACAATGATATTGGGGATTCTGAGAAAGAACCCAAGCTCGAGCCTAGACGCAGTAAGCGGGCGAGTGTTAAAAAATTATTTGGTCATTATTTTCTTACTTACTTGTTAGGGGCCGTTTGGTTCACGGAATCTTGGATTACCCCAGGTAATAGGATTACCTCCTGGAAGGTAATGTGAGATTTTGGGAATGTAAGATTACCTGATGTGTTTGGTTTGGATTGTGGAATATAATATTACTTTGTTTGGTTAAGGGTTATATTTTATGTTATATGGATCAATTTACTATAATGTCCTCAATAATATATATATATATATATATATATATATATATATATATATATATGCGGGTGTGTGTGTCGATGCTCAATATTANATATATATATATATATATATATATATATATATATATATATATGCGGGTGTGTGTGTCGATGCTCAATATTAAAAAATAAATATATAAATACACATACATGTATAATTGATTATATAAACATATATTTATTATTATTATTATTATTATTATTATTATTATTATTATATAAGGATTAGTTAACAAGGGCAAAGTTGGAATAATTCAAGGTAATCTAAGATTACCTAAGAAAACGGGGGTAATCACATTACCTTGAAATATTACCGCCGCATCAGCTTTGAGGTAATATAACATTACCAGGTAATCTCATAACTTGAACCAAACAAGGTAATATAACATTACCAGACTCAGATTACCTTGGTAATCTCATATGACCTGAACCAAACACTGCCTTAGAGTATGATTCTAGTACTCTAACTTGTTTTATAGAAAATGAACCAAATTTTCTATCTTGTTTGATAGAAAATGATCCTCGAATGTACGTGGAAGTTGTGACTTCTATGGAAGGACCAATGTGGAAAGAGGCTATTAAAAGTGAAGTGGATTCTGTCCTACAGAATCACACTTGGGAACTTGTTGATCTTCCTCCGGGTAGTAAACCCTTAGGATCCAAATGGGACTTTAAAAGGAAGATAAAACCAAATGGTTCCATCGAGAAGTATAAGGCTAGGCTTCTAATCAAGGGTTACAGGCAACGTGAGGGCCTTGATTACTTTGACATGTATTCTCTCATAACGAGAATAAACTCCATTCGGATGATACTTGCCATAGCCGCATTGCGAAATTTGGAAGGTCATCAAATGGATGTGAAAACAGCTTTCTTAAATGGCGAGTTAGATGAAGAAATCTATATGGAACAACCCGAAGGGTTCGTTGTTTCGAGCCAAAAAAAGAAAGTCAGTACGTTGGTTAAATCACTATATGGGTTAAAGCAAGCGCCAAAGCAGTGGCACGAGAAGTTTGACTATGTGATGTTAACCAATGGGTTTAAAATAAACGAGAGTGACAAGTGTGTCTACGTTAAGGAAACGATAGACGGGTATGTCATTCTTTGTTTATACATAGATGATATACTCATCATTTGTAGTAATGATCGGATGATCAAGTCTACCAAAAACATGTTAAATGCAAGATTTGACATGAAGGATATGGGCTTGCTGATTTGATCCTCGGGATTAAAATCATTAGGAGACCGGATGGTCTCGTGTTGAGCCAATCTCATTATATTGATAAAATCCTTGCAAAATTCAACAAGGATGATAATCAAGTGGCTAGGACACCATTTGATACAACCGTTTTACTATCAAAGAATCACGGAGAGTGTATTTCTCAAGTAGAATATGCTCGGATTATTGGTAGTTTAATGTATCTAATGAGTTGTACTAGGCCAGATATTGCCTTTGCGGTTGGTAAACTCAGTAGATATATGAGTAACCTCGGTGATATTCACTTGAAGGCAATTGTGATAGTTATGAGATACCTAAGGGATACTCGTAACTATGGACTGCACTATACTGGATATCCTGTTGTACTTGAAGGGTATAGCGACGCTAATTGGATATATGATATTAAGGACTCTAAGTCCACGAGTGGCTACGTGTTACACTAGCTGGTGCAGCTGTTGTATGAAAATCCTCTAAGCAAATCGTGATAGCTAGATCCATGATGGAATTTGAGCTGATAGCCTTGGACAAATGTTGTGAAGAGGTTGAATGGCTACGCCATTTTCTAGAGGATATTCCTGATTGGGAAAGACCTGTACCTCCAATCTGTGTGCATTGCGATAGTCAAGCCACACTTGGGAGGGTACGAATTCATATGTATAATGGTAAGTCTAGACATATACGTCGTAGACATAATACCATTAGACAACTTCTCTCAACTGGTGTTGTCTCGGTTGACTACATAAAGTCAAAAGACAACATATCGGATCCGTTAACCAAAGGATTAAGTGGAGAGTTGAACGAGAAGTTGACACGAAGAATGAGTCTAAAGCCCTTGGTATAAGTTCTATAGTGGATACCCAACCTAGCTGGCACCTAGGTTCAATGGGACAACTAAATTATGGAACGTATCGTGTCACTGTGGGGGTCTCGGACTCCTTACCACTCCTCGTTAGAATAGTGGCTCCCGCATGAGGTTAGCACATTGATGCTTTAACGATTTGAATGCCGGTTCACATGTGTGAGTATGCGGGATATTCGGAAAGAATCACCTATGTGAGAGAGAAGTGAGGGTCGCTTCAAAGGATAATTAGACTGGGCTCAATTCTTTAGAAACTCTTGCAGAACCAAGAATGGTGACCCACGATCAAAACGGGCACAAACATGAGAACAAAACAAGGTTGGGAGGTTCCTGTGTGAGATATGTCATCGTCTACACAAACGATAGTCGGTTCAAAGACATCGCGTTCTACCGTACAGCCAGTAGGGTAAATATATCTTCACAAGGGAAGGTTCAAAGGGTAACACCTACCTATCCTATGCAGGGATCGACCGTTGGATACAGTTGTTTCCGATTTCAAAACAACCCCGGAAATCAATTTTCATTCATGTGGGGATTGTTGGAAAAATGGCATAAAATGACAATTTTAGTGGCTATTTTGTGGTACAAATATATGTTGGGTCCACTTCCTGTTTGTGTCCGGTCAAAGTGGATTCAGGTTGTTCGTAGTTAGATGAAGAGATTGATATATAGTACGCACAAAACGGATAATGGGTGAATGAGAAATTGGTTCTCAAAGTTGACCCATTTGAGTTGAAAAATGGTGGGAAAAGCTTTGAAGTAAGCATTTGTCCCACATTGGTTTTGGATGTGGGTTTGCACCACTATTTATACAAGAGCCTTTCTAAGGCTTATTGAATTGTATAGCATACAGGCTCTCTCTCGCACGCAGGGGAGGGGTGCAAATCAAATCCCAAAATGAGTCTAAAAAGGCTTATCTCGGGTTAATTAGTGGTCTACCGTTATAGGAGTTGTGCCATGATTAAATTATATTTAATCCATAAACTCCTATATAAGTTGATTGTAGAAGCAGCAGATTTACACACAAGAAAATATTGTTTTCTCTCTCGAAACTCTGCTTCTACTCCTTTCTTGCCTACTATATTCAAGCTATAGTTCTTGTTCGCCGGGTTTCGTAGTTTGAGTGCTCAAACTCGAAATCGTACCTTGTTTTATCTTGGGAAACCTAAGCTACAACGCTCCTAGCACCGAGCGAGGTAGCAAATAATGTTTTAAGGATAATGTACTGAGTACACGACTCAAACTAACCACCATCCAGAAATATCCTTTCGATTTTTGTGCTTGAGAAAATGTAAATGTGACTGAATGGCTCAGTAGATAGTGTCAAATACCGGTGCACACAAGGGATCTGTCCACTTTAGACATAATCCCTACACTACCAATATCGAGGTTCAAATCTTGGTCTCTTCTTTCAAATACTGTCAACTGAACCTGTGAGTTAAACCCCTGAGACAACATAATTTTTTATTTTGTAGGGTTAGGATGGAGGTTGTATTGTGGTAATATATAGGTTTGTTAGTATATATGAAAATTGGTGCAACCTCATACTAGTTGTTGGCGACTTGACTTTGTAATTATAAGGTTTCAAATTTAATTTCTCATGAAACTGTTTATTAGTATTCATTTAAGTTGGTTACTTATAACCTATGGACAATCTAGACTGATTTATCTCATGAGGTTCTTTGTCAGTTAGAGTTACAATATGAATTTTATCAAAAGCATACATTCGGATAGTGAATACGAATTTTTCTTTAATCATCAAAGTATATATGAAAATTTTGAAACTATAAATTTGAATAATGCTAAATATATCAAATAAGTGAATATATCTCAAAGTATACCTTCACATAGGGACTATGGACATTTTCATAAATCAAAGTGGATGCATATATTTAAAAACGAGTTAATACCAGCCAAGATCCCTCGAGTTTGATGGTTTCGCCAGCTATAGTCCTAAACTTTGATTTTGAATTTTATAGTCCTCCGAATTACTATTTTTGACCTTTTGCGGTTCTCCCGTTACTATTAGTTGTTTCCACCGTGATTTTCAGGGGTAGAATGGTACTTTCGCTTAGTTTATTAATTTATAAAGCTAGAAATACATTTTACATCAATTCTTCTCTTCCCGTCGACGAAAGCTTCTGTGATTCGAAACCCTAAATCGTTATTCATAAACAAAATTCATCTTCTTCTTCAAGAAATCTCATGATAATGTCATCTTCTTCAAGTACTACAAGGAAGAGATATACTTTTGTAGACTCCTTAGAGATTCGATAGTGTCAATGTGGGAATCAACTGCTTCTTCGAACATCTTGGACAGATCGTAATCCCGGTAGGAGGTTTTGGCAATATTTTGATTCGGTAAGTAAATTTTTTACCTCAGTGTTCTGAATTATTTTTTCTTGCGTGGGAGTACAGAATTTAATTAATGATTTTCATTTTAGGTAAGGAACGGTTGTGGGTTCTTTGACTATTGGACTTGTACTCCTTTGACCACAAATAGTCCTCTGTTAAAATTTCTGTTAAATAGGTGTTAAATCTATAGGGGTAATATCGTCAAATTGATTAATATTATTATGATTACTTCTTTTTTAGAATTATATGACAACATAATTAATTTCAACCATTAATAAACATTAAATTAATAAATATAAAAACAAAATGAACGTGACAAATCACATAAATGAACAAATTAAATAAAAACTCATGATTAATGTTCGTAATTTGTACTTGATTAATTATATTAATTCAACGGTGGCGGCCTTTAGTTGTGTCCCAAACAAATATTTGATCGATTAATGAAGAGTAAAAACTATTAATCGGCCATGTATATTGATTTCACTATTTTATATTTTAATTTAATATATAAACAAACCTATTTAAATTTAAAACTATTTAAATTGTATGAAGATGTCATTTTTAGTCATTTTACATTTATCAACTTATCAAAAAGCTAATTTACCAAACACTTTTAAGCATAACAGCTAGCTTAACAGCTCTTCAGATTTCAGCTTCGAGCTTATAGCTTTTCAGTTTTCATCTACTTTTCAGCTTTCAGCTACCTTTTCAACTAAGTTTGCCAAACATAGCCATAATCTTCTAAAAAACTGAGTAAAAATTACTATTGTGGTTGCTCTTACTATTAATTGGTGTAATAAATTCTTTATGCTTTGATTATTTTTTAGTGTTTTTTTAGTATTTTAATTTTTTTGTGTGTTTAATAGTACTTTTAATGTAGTTTCTAAATATATAAATTTTATATACTAATACTAAACTTAATATTATGAAAAATTGAATTAAAATAACTTCAGTCAAGCCTCGTTAACCGAACCAGACAAACAAAATGGGACGGAGGTAGTAACAATCAATAAACAGGAATTGTTTTTCCTTTAATGGTAATTCAGTTGAACACAGAGGTTAGACATTTGTTTACTGTACATAAGGAACCCCTCACTTTCCCGTTTTTCTTCTCAAACTTCATCCCTATAACCAATTGAGCTACTCATGCAAGTAAATATGAATTGTTTTATTGTCAGGAGGTGAAAACTACCACGTAAATTTAGAAAGAAAATTAGAATCTTTCTGATCAAAATGCCTCCCTTTTTCAAAATTAATAAAGAAAATGAATGGTAGTAAAAGAGATTTGTAGAATTTTCATGAAACCATATTAAGTATAAAAACTTATGTTTAAATAGTCATTTTGATATATCGTCTAGCATGGATTAAAAAAGAAGATGAAGAAGTAATAACATTTTTCTTCTTTGGTTTGCTATTCATTGATCAAATCAACTCTTTATTCTTTATTCTTTATTTATATTTTATTTTATATGTCACATTTTACTTGTCATGTTTGAGCATCTTCATTTGTTAAGTTTTTAGCATAAATTTTTAGGTGTGAATTAAGCGGGAAGGAGGGAGGCAAAAAAAAAAAAGATAGAAAAGAGTTCTCAAGAAAAAAAACAAAAAGCTATTGCTAACACGTCTAGCGGGCGGGTGCATTTGTGCATTTCACATGAAGAAAAGGTAATTTTTTTGTGGGGTCCACTCAAGCAGACAAAATCCCTTGGTCTTCCTGTAATAACCCAAAATACTTTCTCTCTTCCACATAGGATATAATATTCTAAAAAACTTAGTAAAAACTACTATTGTGATTGCTCTATCTTACTATTAATTGGTCTAATCAATTCTTTATGCTTTGATTATTTTTTAGTGCTTTTTTATTATTTAATTTTTTTTTGTGTTTAATAGTACTTTTAATGTGGTTTCAAAATATATAAATTATATATATGATAATACTAAATTCAATATTGTGAAAAATTAAATTATAAATAATTTAAGTCAAGACTTGTTAACCGAACTAGACACATAAAATAAGAAAAATGATACGGAGTATTATTTTTATTATTTTTTAATTTTGTGTAATAATATGTAATTTTTAAATATATTAATTTTAAATAAGAATACTAAATTTAATATTATAAAAATAAAATTGTAAATTAAATTCAGCCCAACCTCTATAATTAAATCAAACAAATAAACTGAGACAAAATTATAATTAAAAAGAGATACTCCGTATTAATTAAAGAAAGAATATACGTAGAGCAAGGGTATGTAAGAGAGCGGGTAAGTTGACCGGTGAGTGACTGACAGACAGACAGACAGCAGCAGAGCAGAGAAAGGATTGCACGCGATAAACACGGGGGAGAACTTACCCAAACCCTAATCTCCTCTCCTGCATGCATTCTTTCACGTGACTGAATGACTGACTGATTGGACTCACTCACCCATTTTCTCTCTTTTCTTTTCTTCTTCAGTCTTCACTCATCATCACATTATCCTAAATTTTAATCACCACCCTGCAAAAATTATTTTTTAGATGAGCCCTTTATTATTACGAAAAATTATTTTTTTTTATGAGCCCTTAATTATTTATCCCTCTGTCTTATTTTACCTGTTCTATTTATTATTTAGTGGTCAAATTAACTCTTCCTTATTTGTTTATTTTCTTTAGTAATTTTTTATTATTTTTAAATTTAATTTTTTGTGTTTAATAATACTTTTAATGTAGTTTCTAGATATATAAATTTTATATATTAATGCTAAACTTAATAATATGAAAAATTAGATTAAAAATTACTTCAGTCAAGCCTCGTTAAACGAACTAGACAACCATTTTGGAATGGAGGTAGTACGATTTAATCGGTCATTGATTTACTCTAAATCTACAGTTTAAAATAAAAACAAAATAAAAAAAATTGTGATGGCATTATGTAACTTTGTGTAAGTAAGTTAACTGTGTTTTGTCTTTTGGTGCATTATTTTGCTTTTTCGAGTGCACATTTTTCTTTTTCGAGTGTAATATTTTTCCTTCTTCAAAGCCATATGTTTGTCTCTTTGAGTGCATATTGTTCATTATAGGCTCTGTTTGGTAAATGGTTGTTAACTAATTTTGTTAGTTGGATTGTGTTAGAATGTATAATTAATTGATAATATTAGCTGATTGTAGAAAAGTGTTTGGTAAATTAGCGGTTAGCTAATAGCCCTGTTTGGTAAATAATTGGTCTATCAGGCAATTTTGATCTATTTGAACATTATTAGTTGTTTGACCTGGTTAAAAAATCAATATAAGTGTTTGATTAATAAGCTAACAGCTAATTTACCAAACACTTTTCTTGCCAAGAAATATATATTAGATATTCATTTACTGGCTCAATGATTGAATTGTATCTAAATATCTATTTCTTGGCAAATTCTACAACACTGATCAACATTGAGTGAAATTTAAAGAAAAAAACAAAACAAAACAAAAAAAAACAAAAAAAAATAAAAATTTAATGGTGTTTTTGGAAACCTGTCTAGGTTTTCTGTGTTTAGTAAATAGTGGAAAATGTGAGTAAAAAATTAGTTTGGTCAAAGAAAAATACTCTCATTTTCTTGAAAAATAACTTCACCTCTTAACACCACCGCTACCGCCACCACCACCACCACCACTACTACTACAACCACCACCATTACCACACTACTACCACCACAACCATCACCACTTATTAATAAATGTTATATTCTACAATCTACACAAAACAATTAAAATGTTTAATTATACAACTCTATAAATTTTCCAGAAAATAAACCAAATACACCAAGATAGTTTTTTAGAATACAACCAAACACTAAAAATAAAAATGTTTTATAGAAAATGACTCATTTTCCACAAAACATTTTTCAAAAATTATTTTCATAATTTTCAAACACACCCTAAAAAAATTTTTAGATTTATATCAGGTGCATAACTTTAAAATTTAAGGTATATAACTTTGTACCTTGAGATTCATAACTTTGAAGTTTCATATCCATAACTTATTTACATGTAAGGGCTTCAATGTAGCTTTGGACCTACAAATCCAGAAGCATAAAAAAGAACCTTTCTTCAAACAACGCCGTGTGGGAAACTATTTTTAGTTTTCCATTTTGATGTTTTATAAGTCATTAAGTTGTATTGAAAACTTTATGAGCCTTGCGATTGAATCCTGCTTCAGTATTTCTGAATTCTTATACCTGTAAGGGAATTTAGGTGCATCACTTTAAATCTTTAGATACATAACTTTTAATCTTTAGGTCTATAATATAACTTTAAAATTTAAGGTGCATAACTTTAAATTTACGGGTACATAACTTTAAAACTTAAAATGCATAACTTTAAAATTTAAAGTGCATAATTTTGAAGTTAATTTGCATGACTTTGTTGCGTATGTATGATAATCTTGTTATTATCTATGCAAATTAACTTTGTTTGATGATACGTTTGCTTTAGATATGCATGAACTTCACTTTTGAATTGAATGAGCATGCGTAGCTTACTACACTAAACTTTGAGTGGATACAAATTACAACAATTATATTCCGTGCCTATTTTTTTTTATTAACAAGGTAAACCCCACTCTTTACTGTGTGAGTATGTGAGTAAACTCTCGCCTTGTAACCCTAGACTTTAATTTTATTTTTATTATAAACGAACTCTGCCAGAACAATATATGTTTGGTAGAAATGGACTTCACTTTTGAATGGCTGCGAGAATATTATACAGACAACGTTTGAAGAATTCAACTTCCATGAAGCTTTTTTTTTTCCTGTTAATTCCTTCATTTTGGACGGTTGATCTGGATTAAATCTATGGTTCATATCTCACCTTATTATTTTTTATTTATTTCACACATGATCTCTTCCCTTATATCTGTATTAGATCATATGAGAACAAGTCCTTAGGATCCCATGAGAACACACACCTCTGGGAGAAAACTAAAAAAAAATCTCAACTTTACATATGTAAAAATTCGATGAATCTGATCATATTTTTAAAAAAAGACGCTATATATATAAAAAGTCCTTAATCAGGTGAGAACCATGCCCATATTAGAACGTGCAGACAAATTCAAACCATTGATATAGTAGATCTAACAATTGAAAATAAACAAATTTTGTAATATTTATGAAAATGACTTTGCTAATTTTTTACTTGATTTCTCATTCAAGTAGTTCTCATATGATTGGGATTATATATATATATATATATATATATATATATATATATATATATATATATATAT
>NC_044930.1:12344411-12411525 GCF_003576645.1 Ipomoea triloba
TATATATATATATATATATATATATATATATATATATATATATATATATATATATATTAAAATAAGATTGAAAACATGTTGTGATAATCGCATCGCATGCATTTGAAACGAAAGATTGAAAGTTTGAAACCCTGAAATCTGAGTTCAAATTCAAAGCATCTCGCCATTTGATATGATTGATTTTCTACCAATCTCACTATTTCCCCCTCTTTTCTTAATTATATCTTTTTAATCAGACAGAAAATAAAGTGAAAAGAAAAAAGAGAAAAGAAAATTGAAAGACATGTATCCCATCGAGGGAAACAATGTAGACAGATTGATGTAATGCCTACTATATCTTATAATGCTTGTTGGTAGCTCAACATCTACACATAATTGTGATCAAATTAAAACCAGTACAAACTGCATGTCTACATACTTAGGATCCGATGTTCTCTTTGAATTTGTAAGGAATATATTTAACAGTTTGATTATTTATTACAATTTTTTTTTTCAATTTTTGGTCCTTGACTATTAGACAATTTTCACATTTAATCCCTAAGTATTATTTTTGTTACGTTTAGTGCACACATTTTATTTTTTTACCACATTTAATTTGTATGACCAAATCTTTCATATAAAATAGTCCCAAATTAAAATAAGTCACATTTCTAGTTCAAAATCATATGAGTTTGAACTCATTAATTCTTAGATAGTAAAAACATATAGTTTTGAATTCAAAATGTAACACAATATTCTTATCTTTTTTTCTATCAAAAATTTTTTCAAGAGGAGAAAATATGGCAAAAAGATGAAGATCGTACACCAAATATGACAAAAATAATATTTAAGAGCGAAATGCATGTATAAATGATTTAATAATTGTGACACCAAAAGTGAAAGGGGGAGTTTTGTTTTTTTTTTTGTCATCCAGTTATACCCGTGATACAAACTTAATCCTTAAATTATATGTGTGACCATATTTAACCTTGTAAATGTACAATTGATACATGTTAGAAAATTATTAATGTACAATTGATACATGTTAGAAACTTGACAATATTATTTGTCAAAACTTAGGTTATTAGTTTAATAGGTTCTTATGATATCAAAATTGCCTGGACTTGATTCTGGCGTTATCTCAGGACCTGCGTTAGTATTTGGACAAAATCACTCTTTAAAGTGATCTATTATTTTGCAAACGTATTTGAATTTTGTGGTGAAGAGATTATGGAGGAAACTGACATCTTGAAATGAGGAATGAGTTGGTTATTATATTGGAATTCGTGTATAAATAGTGGCTTTCTACTTCAGTGATGCTTGCGAATTGAAAAGGGAATTCCTTAGAGCATCTACATCTATGAATAATGTTGGGATCATGTCAGATTTTTTGTCAAATGGCAAGTGAGAGAAATGGAGAGAGATTGTGAGAAGTTCTTCTGCAAATATGGGGATAATGGCAGGACATGGGCCCCACAGACTCCAAGATTCAGTTACATCATGCGTGCGTGCAGCGCATTTCTTGCGCCCAGCGCGCGGCGCGCCTGACAAGTCCAATTAAATTTTTTTTAAAATTTGATTTGTTTTAATTTTTTTTCGTCCCACCCCATTTTCTCTTTCCTAATCAGACTTTTAGAAAAACTCCTCAATAACCGCGAAAAAACTACATTGACAAGGATGCTCTTAGTGAATTTATCAAATATATCAAGTCTAGTTTATTCCATCATCTCTCAATTTATGAAGTATATTATTATGAAGGCTATCTCATATTTCTTACAAGTTTGAAGCTGTGTGTTCGAATATTATATGCAACTATTATGAAGCTTTTGAAGGCTTGTTGACTGGCATGCACGAATACATCCACGCTTAAAGATTTGAGAATTATTTATTATACTCAACGCAGTCCATTGTTGAGAATGGTGTTGGTATTTTTATTGTAATTCTGTGTTTTCTTAGTGGATTGAGTTTTCGTGAGTGGCACCGCAAACGTAGAAGTATTGCTTCGAGCTGCATTAACAAACCTTTGTGTCGTAGTTTAAGTTTTTTGGTTAGTCTTTTGCAAAATAATTAATTTGTTTAAAATTAAGTAGACAGTTGGGTTTTTGAATTCAAGACACACGATCTTTTTCAAACCTCTAAGTTATGCACTGTTAAATGGGGAACTCCATATTTTCATATATTTCAGTCAAAAGAATACACCTATTTATACTAGAATATACATACTAACTAAGGTAAGAATCGGAAATAAATCTCCAAAAATATGCACAGAATCCCTAAGATCATACTAAATATATTCCTATCATATAATGTCTAACACTCCCCCTCAAGTCGGAGCATAGATATTGATCATGCCCAACTTGTTATACAAGTAATCTACTCGAGGCCCATTCATGATTTTTGTAAAAAGATCTCCTAATTGTTCTCTTGTCTTCACAAATCCTGTAGAGATTAAGCCTTGTTGTATCTTTTCATGAATGAAATGACAATCAACTTCAATGTGCTTGGTTCGTCCATGGAAGACGGGATTGGCTGTAGTATGGAGAGCCGCCTGATTGTCACACCATAGCTTTGTAGGAATAGGAGTCTTGAATCCTATTTCATTTAGAATGTGATAAATCCACAAGATTTCACAAGTGGCCTGTGTCATTGCGCTATACTCTGACTCTACACTTGACCGTGAGACAACATTCTGCTTCTTGTTTTTCCATGAGATCAAGTTCCCACCGAAGAAGATACAAAATCCAGTTGTAGATCTTCGGTTTTCCTTGAACCCTGCATAGTCTGCATCTGCGAAACACTCAATCCTCATATGTCCATGGTTTTGATATACAATTCCGTGCTGCCCCGAAGCCCCTTTCAAGTAATTCAAGATTTGTTCTACAACACTCCAATGGTCAACGGTTGGAGAAGTCATAAACTGACTTACAAAATTGACTGAGTAAGCAATATCAGGACGAGTTACAGTTAGGTAGTTTAGCTTACCAACCAATCGTCTGTATCTCTCTGGATCATCAAATGGCTCTCCTTCTATTGTTAATTGTGAATTAGGGGTCATTGATTCATTGGAGTACTGCATGACTTAGTTCCCAATTTCCTTGTTTCTATCAATAGATCAAGTACATATTTCCTTTAAGAGAGAAATATACCTTTCTTACTCCTTATTACCTAAACACCTAAGAAATACTTTAGTGTCCCAAGATCTTTAGTTTTAAATTGACTACGAAGGAACATTTAAGAGATACAATACCAGCGGTGTCACTTCCAGTAATGACAATGTCATCCGCATAAACCACTAATAGGATAATACTTGCTTTAGAGCGTTTATAAAAAACAGAATGATCAAAATTTCCCTTCAACATGCCAAATCTCTCAATCACTTGACTGAATTTCCCAAACTAGGCACGAGGGCTTTGCTTAAGGCCATACAGAGATTTGCGAAGTCGACAAACCTTACCATACTCCTCCTGAGCAACAAACTCAGGTGGTTGCTCCATGTAGACTTCTTCTTGAAGATCACCATGTAGAAAGCATTTTTAATGTCTAGTTGATGTAAGGGCCAATCAAACGCAGCAACCATAGAAATAAGAAATCTGACAGAGGTCAATTTCGCAACAGGATAAAATGTGTCAGAGTAATCTATACCATAAGTTTGTGCATACCTTTTAGCAACTAGACGAGCTTTCAATCGAGCCACTGGCCCATCAGGGTTAACCTTCACCGCAAACACCCATTTACACCCAATGACCTTTTTCCCTACAGGTAAATCCACCAAGTTCTACGTACCATTGAAATCTAAAGCGTTCATTTCCTCAATTATAGAATTACGCCAACCAGAGTGGGATAAAGCTTGTTTGACAATTTTAAGTGTGGTTATTACGTCAAGAGAAGCAAGAAAAGAGCATGATGTAGGAGGTAAGTGAGTGTAAGAGACAAAAGAAGACACATGATACGTACATGATCTTCTTCCTTTACGGAGGGCAATGGGCAAGTCATCTGGATCCTCCGACGAAGAAGCCGGCTCAGGAGTAAGAGCCAAAGAGGTTTCTGGGGTTAGGGTAACTGTTTCTAGAAGAACAGACTTTTGCTTACGGGAATATACCCGAGTGATTGGAGGCCGTGTAGTGGGTATGTAAGTGGGAGTGGTGGTAATTGTATAGATGAAAACATCATCATCATCTTCCCCCTGATTATGAGAAGGTGAAGGAGATGAAAATGGAAATCCTCATGAAAAGTTACATCAATAGACACCAGATATCGTCTTGTAGTTGGGCAGTAACACCTATACCCCTTTTGGACACGTGAGTATCTCAAAAAAAAAAACACTTTAGTGATTTTAGGTCAAACTTTGTAACATTGGGTTGAGCATCCCTCACAAACCACGTACACCCAAATATTTTCGGTGGAATAAGAAACACCGACTTTTGTGGAAAGAAACATTGATAAGGTGTTTTTCCATGTAACACAGAAGATGGCATACGGTTGATTAAGAAACAAGTAGTAGAAACTGCATCAGCCCAAAAATGCTTGGGAACCTGCATTTGAAACATGAGAGCCTAAGCAGTTTCTAATAAATGTTTGTTTTTTCTTTCGGCAACCCCATTTTGAGAAGGGGTGTTGATGCTGTGAGTTTTAGTGGTGGTGGATGTGGATGTAGGTGGTAAAACGAGGAAGGTGTCGATAAGGTGTCGTGTCTCTCAAGGATGACAAATTGGAGCAAACTGGTATGTTGACATTGAAGGTGTTAAGAGGTAAGAGTTGCAAATATTACTAAGTGTTGTTTTGATAAATAAGTTGGGGGTTGTAGGGAAAAGAGTAAACTAAACAATTCAAAAGGAAATGAAGGGGGTGTATACCATGGTTAAACAAATCGATTGATCGTCCTAAGGGGATTTGAAAACGAGTTTCGAGATTGAATTAGGGAGTCACGGTATTTATACCGAGTGGCGTCACACTCAGACTCTCAATCCTCATTCGGTTGAGGCATTTTACCGAACACCTTGCCTACTACTCTTCCCGGACCTTGTCCTTTCGAACTAAGGGCAGGGATGTAGATGAGTTGGACTCGTGAGAGGCCGCTATCGCGCACACACTCACTTTCACCTAGTTCACTCACTATTCCGGCCGAAATAGAAGCAAAGCATGAGGAACATCACCCACACAAGATTACAATCCTACTCCACAATCTTCATAATCATAAGGCAAAATTCAAGCATCAATCAAATGTCTAACATGGGCACACACACCCCAAGCTATTCTACTCAAACATAATGAACATTCAAGAACAACAAGGTAAAATTACACTAAGCAATAATTTAAAGAAGCAATCTTAAGAAAAGAGTATTATACCTAAGGAATTATGAGTTCTACATCTTCAATCCTTTCATCCATCGTCTTTAATCTAAGAAAATTAATCTATTCTAGTGGGAATGTGTTTGGTCTTCCTCCCCAAAGGGGAAGGAATGGAAAGAGAAATTAGATCTGAAAATTGTGGAAGTCCCCCCTCAAAAATGAGAAAGGAGGGTTTAAATAACTGGACGTGTCCACGCCCATCACCACGCGTGTGGTGATGCGTGGTGTCTTCCTACTCGGTTGATTCTTCGTTTGTTGCTTCTTTTTGGCCTAGGACTTTGCTATACCCAGCGGAAATGACTCAAAACACATCCTCTGAGTTGAATTTGTCAGTTAGGTGTTAATTAGAGGTTTTAATCACGAAAGATGATCATAATTGGGTGATGAAATTGTATAATGTTGTTCAGAAATGACCCGAAACTTGACTGTTTTTGGCGCTTATCAAAGGTGTCAACACAGGATGATTGGGGTAGAATACCATGTTCAAGCATATAAGAGGAAAAGGGATCAGAAAAGTACTCCTTCGCATTATCACTTCTCAAAACAAGAACAGGAATATCAAATTGTATTTTTATCTCAGCACAAAAAGCACGAAAATGAGAAAACAATTCAGACCGACTTCTCATGAAATATAACCAAGTCATACGAGAATATTCGTCAACGAAAGTAACAAAGTATTGAAACCCAGATTTGGACATAACATGACAAGGACCCCAGACATCCGAATGAAGTAACTCAAAAGGAGCATTTGCTCGTTTATAAACTCTAGGACTTAAACTAACTCGATGATGTTTAGCAAACTGGCTAAGACTCACAATTTAAAGAAGACACATGATTAAATTGCAGACACATCTGTTTCAACAAAGGTAAAGAAGGGTGACCCAAGCGACAATGAGCTTCAAAGGGAGTACCCAACCCCAAGTAGGCAACGGATTTTGGTATATGGGAATCAAGAATGTGGAGACCACTAGACTCATGTCCCTTACCAATAATTTTCCTCGTCGTAAGATCCTAAAACAAACAGTGATTAGGGAAAAATGTTATAGAACAATTCAAAGCACGAGTGATTTGACTAACAGATTGCAAATTAAAAGACAAGTTGGAGAGACTTAAAACGGACGACAATGGAAGGTTAGGAGTTTGATTTGTAGTGCCAATACTAATCACCCTAGAGGTGGAACCATCAGCTAAAGTGACATGAGAAATGGATGGAGAAGAATGAAAAGTAGACAGGAGGCTAGAATTGCCTGTCATATAATCTGTGGCTCTTAAATCAATAACCCATTTAGAATTATTCTCAGCCATAACGCCAAATAACAAGGTAACAACACGCCCAGTAAGCCAATAATAACAAAGAAATAAAAAATCCAGTTGCGACCCAACAGTTGGAAACTGTCTGAACCAAAATAACACAAAAAGTGTTACCGGAACCTCCAATGGCAAAACTAAGCCCAAAACGACCCCAAACTTGGCAAACTTCTATGTGCTGGTAGTGAGAACAAACGGCCGGCAAAGATCCCGACCCAATATATATATAATATTATATGTCGGTTATCGGTCACCGACCGATAACTGAATCTCAATAACCGCAAAATAACCAAAAACTGAAAATCGAAATTTTTTTAATATCGATAACCGATTTTTTTGGTCGGTTCGGTTATCGGGCGGTTAATCGATATTTTGCTCACCCGTAGGGATAGTGCAATTTCAGAGGAATGCATGAGAATCTTACCGAAGGTAAACCAAACCAAATATTATGAATTCCACATACAGGTTGGTATGACACTGATGAGTGTCACGTTCTGAAGAGACAGATAAAGGAACTAATTCAACGGGAATACATTAGTTAGTTTGTGAAGCGCATAGGGTAACAACAACAACGAGGCCAATCGAGAAATGTGTGGCGAAAGGGCAAGGGCCCCGAGCCATCCACATCTAGCACGAAAAAGAAAGGGCACGACCGCATTGCGAAAGAAGGGGCCGCCAATGAGTTAGAGGAAACATGTCATCCGCTAAGAAATGGAAGATCCACAATAGGATTAGTGTAACTATTGAATATGGTTCGCCTTTATCAATCTTGTCTTCTAGAAATAAACTATGCTACTTCATTAATTAGTGATTTGGGTCCTGCCTCAGCTAAGATTCAAGTCTTAACAAATTAAAATGGCACGATGTCCTGTTTCAACTATTCTCATAAAAAAATAAAAATTATCATGCCCAAAAAGTGTGAGAGGTCAAACCTCACCCACCAGACGGATCTAGTGGTTCCTTAGCTACAAGAGCATTGAAAGTGTTAGCTAGGGGCTCGCTATTACCCACGACTCTAATGGGACCATGGGGTCTGACCTCTATGGCACCCAACGAGTTGTGGATTCCATTGAGAAATAGTTGGCGATTCGCTCGATGGAACCTTGGCGCACCTATACCTGAGTTCAAACCCATGACCATTCGAATTAGAATTTCGTGGCTTGCCTCGGTTACATTATAAATTCTATTAATAAGTATTTTCATATTCTTTCACATGTTAATTAATTATTGCGTGGACTGTTGTTGTGTGGACCACGGTTCAAAAACACATACAGTACGTTATTCTGACTCATAAAATACATTATCTTACCATAGAAATTTCATTATTCTAACACATAAAGTACATTATACATTATTTTAACTCATAAAATATATTATTGTAACACAAAGTACATTATTTAAACTCAAAAAAATACATTATCTTACCCTAGAAATTTCATTATTCTAACACATAAAATACATTATTCTAACACATAAAGTACATTATTCTAACTCATAAAATACATTACCTTACCTCAGAATGTTCATTATTCTAACACGCGCACGGAGCAAGACATTTTTTTAAACATCAAAATAACGTTGTTTTGGACCATGATCCACATAGCTGTGTGGACTACGATCGACACAATAATTTACCTTACTATGCCTGAATTGGCACGACACGATCTTGTATGCAGTGTTGGGCCGAGCCACCTTCCATGTAGTGCAAGCTGGGTCGGCCCAATCGTTATACCGTGGACCATCGTCATGGCTGATACTGCAGTTGTGTTGAAAGGGAACTGCAGTTGTGCAGAACAGAGGTTGTTTCATCCATTTGGAACTACAGTTGTGTTGAACTGATACCGTAGTTGTGTTGAACTGATACTGCAGTTGTGTTGAACTGATACTGCAGTTGTGTTGACGGATGAAACGGCCTCTGTTCCGCGCAACTAAAGTTCCCTTTCAACACAACTGCAGTATCAGTTCAACACAACTGCAGTATCAGCCATGAACATGTTCCACAGTATAATTTGCAGGGTCGGACCAAGCTCACATTATTTTTTATATCTCTCTTTCTAAAAAAATAATCTTTTTTATTTAAAGTTGTAACCTAAGAATATATTAGTTTAAATTTCTTTTACATATAAGGTAATCTCAACACCTTTTATAGAGTCTCACACTCATACTAAAAATGAATTATAATAAGAATCTTTATGTATTAGTTTAAATTTATTTGTTGTTGCTCCTAAGTTTGTAATTTTTATTAGTTTTAATTCTTTAAATTGTAAGTTTCTAGTTTATAAAGTATAAATGTTAACTTTATAAATGTATAAATAGAAAATGTACAAATAGCATGTGGCCGGTTTAACAATTATACAAAAATGTGATTCTTTAATTAAAGTTTGATAATTATAATTAAAATTTTAAAATTTACAATTATGCAATTATATAAGTAGATCGGGACTAGATCACCACATCCCACATTCTAATGTGGACGGCACAACACTATCCATGTTATTATCCGGTCAGAACGACACAATTCACTTGTCATCACTATAATTAATAGTGACGGGCTTCTTGGGGGCCTAGGTTTGGGATGTGGGCAATTTATATCATGGGCTATGGTCCACATAGCATTATAGATTCTAGATAAAAACGATGAGGTACAGAATTTATACTCGTAAAATACAAGATTTCATAATACAAGACATAAAAAATCACAATACAAGATACATACATATGTTATTATATTTTACTTATTTTTCAAATCTAATTTAGGTACATAATTTGTGTTCATAGGCACAGAATTTCACCACACAAGACACATAAATTCATAACATAAGACACAATTACTAATTTGTTTCAGGTACAGAATTCAGACTCTTAAGGTACAAAATTTAATAACACAAGATACAAAAACTCATAACATAAAACACATACATATTTACCAGTGTCCATAATGCACTGTAAACCTTGACCTATGGTATAAAGATTGTGGGATGTGCTCCTTTGTGCGCAGATATGTGTAGTTTGATGTTGAGTCTCGAAACTAGATTTGTTCAATTTATCTCCTCATAAGTTTGGGGATGAGTTCTTGGAATCAGAATATAGTTTGACAAATTCGCAAAACTTGGGTTATCAAGAAAGAAAGAGAATTAATATTGATTTTAGAATGATATACTATTTCTCCCTTTTGCTCTTTCTATTTTCAAATAATTAGAACAAATGGTGTGACACTTCCATTGGTGCAATTAGCATTTTTCGTAAACTACGGGCAATGCCGAATGGAGAAGGCGCACGTTTTGTTGGAATCTTTTGGGCACACTACAGCGTAGCGGGTACGTACCGTTGACCCTGTAATCGGCATACCAACAAATTCATTATTGCCGAGAATGAAGAAAAATAGTATAATCAACTTTTGTTTTGTTTTTTTTTTTTTTTTGCACTTCTAAATTATTAATTGGAACACAATTTTTTATGCACACTCTTCATAACCCAATGCACTTTTCTTTGGATTAAACAACCTTCAACAGCATATTCCCAGAAGCCTCCATCGTATCCCATGAAAATTGGTACAACCAAACACAGATTTTAATAAATTGTCGTAATATTTTTAATCTAGCGTTGGTTTAGGCTATACAATTCTTAAATTTTACATTTTACCTCGAAATTTGAATGCGATGAGACTCTCAATGATGTCAAAGGTTCCAAACCCTCAGTTGTTATATATATATATATATATGTTCAAATTTGGATCGTGCTTCTCGTGCGACCGGTGCAAATTCACCGTTAGGTATGCAAAAAATGCACCACACAACGTTTGGAAATGTGCTACAATGAAATGCACCAATGCACCACACCGCACCACATCTAATGATGCATTTTCGAACACTTTGTGGTGCATTTATACATAAATGATGGTGAGTGACCACACGGAAACCTGAATATATATATATATAAAGAATATTACATTTACTTTTTGGGTGACGAGGGAATTGAAAGTCATAATTAGTATCTAAAAGTATACATTAATGGGTATGAAAGTGATTGCTTGTGTTTGGTTGATAGGTTTTGTGAATTGCTACTATGGGTTTGGAATACCCCATTAATGAGAAAACTCATACCTTTATTAAATAAGGGTTTCATCTCCCTTCCTCCTTTCTTCCCCAACTATTAATAATCATTCTCATTCCACCCAATTACCAAACATGTTAAATACTTTCACCAAAACCCATTACCATTACCAAGTATTTGATACCCATTCTGATTTCGATTCCCATGCATGCAAATAGCTTGGCATCACTTCGGTGAGAGGAGTGCTTTGAAATGCTAATCAATGTGAGGTTTGCAAATAGCTTAATGTGGATATACAGATTTGCTTTCAAAGTGAGGTTTGCAATTCGCCATCTGATAGGAAGCTTGGTGTTAATTTTAGAAATGCTTATTGGGAGAGGAAAAAAAATCAAACATTTATGTCTAATTGTTTAAAATTAAACACTTATATCTCGCAAATTATACCGTGGACCGCGCAATCAAAACGACGTCGTTTTGATTAATGAAAACAGACGGATGAAACAGTATCCGTTTCGTGCAACTGCAGTTCCCTTTCAACACAACTGCAACACCAGTTCAACATAATTGCAGTATCAATCATTCCCATGGTCCACAATGCATTGTAGACCATGGTCCACAGTATAACAACTGCTTATATCTTGTTATAATTATATATAACTATGCAAACTATTTAGATTCAAAATTTTGAAATTTGTGAATTTAACACCAAATTTTGGTATATTGTAATAATTATATTCAATTATAGTATTCAATAAGAAAAATCCAACCCCTTTGTTGGGTTGGCACACAAAAAAAAAAAAAAAAAAAAAAAAAAAAAANAAAAAAAAAAAAAAAAAAAAAAAAAAAAAAACTATGAATTACGGTGTATATAAAAATTTTGAGATGTTGTGTCAAAAATGTGGACAAGTCTAAACCATCCAAGATGATACTGTCAAATGGTATTAAGGGTGTGTTTAATTCATGAGTTTTCAAAATCATATTTAATGGTTGGTTCACATTTTTTTTAAAACATGGGATTTGATTATCCATTCAATCAAAAACTTCATTTCCTAAATAAAAATGGGTTCATTCAATCTTATTGGTAATCTAATTTTTAAGTTTAGATTAGTGCTTTTAGATTTTTGTTTTAACTTTTTTTTGTTCAGATTAGTGTTTTGGATGTCATTATATTAAGATCAATTGCGTTAATTGTTTTGTTTTTGTATTTTTAAAACTTTTATTCTCATTATAGGATCATACATAACCAAACATCAATATTAGTAATCATTCCGATTCTACCATATTACCAAACATGCAAAATACTTTCACCAAAACTCTCATTACCAAGTATTTGATTCTCATTCCGATTCCAATTCCATGTGCAAACCAAGCACAACCTAAATGGTTTCATCTTCAAAAGTTTAGCCAAAGAGTTCTACTGCATGTACTGTCTATTACTACTCCCTGATGTGTCAAAGGGCAAAAATGTCCAACACCAAAATGCAAGGCAGCAACCTAAACAAAGCAAAACACTCAGGGTGCGTTTACTAACGGGAAATTTTCTCTAATTTTCTGGAAATTTTGAAAACTGAAAAACAGAAAACATGTTTACTAGCACAGTTTTCCATTTTGAAAACAGGAAATAATTTTTCAGTTTTCTAGAAAACTGAAACACTATAAAAAACTGTTTTCTAAATGGAAAACAGAATCAACTATAATCTATTAGACTATATGTCATTATAACCACATTCTTACCATTATCTACTTACGTATTTATTCATTACTATGATTACATTTATTATCATCTTCTTTTATTTATCATCATCTTCTATCTTTTCTATTTACATTATTTATTTAAACATAGCTTATTTGATTATGCTTAAAATTATACATCATTCACATTATCTAAATTAAAAATTGAAATCTATACCACGCTTTATATTTTGATTGAACTCAATTGAGAAATCTATACCACGCTTTATATTTTGATTGAACTCAATTGATAAATCTATACCACGCTTTATATTTTGATTGAACTCAATTGATAATTCTATACCACGCTTTATATTTTGATTGAACTCAATTGATAATTAATTTTGGTCCAAATATTAGATATCGAAATTTCACACATATATTACTATATTAGAATTCAAAATAAAAATTATATATTACATACATGTCATTCAAATGAATATATCCAAACATATTTTAAATATTAGCTCAAAAAATATTAATATTATCTAAACTAATTTTTTTGTGAACTTAATAGGTTAATGGTTCAAATATATTTTTATTTATGTTATATACATATATAAATTTTGTCCGGATATCAAATGTAAATTTTTGTTTACATATATTGGATTTCAAAGTAAAATATATATTTATTCTATTTAAATCAAATATATTTTAAAATATTTTAAATATAAGGTCTAAAAACAACTCGAAATTAAACTTATTGTTAATTTTATAACGTTAATTTGAAAAAATAAATTTGAAAAAAATAAGTGTTAGTAAACAAGTTTTCTAAACAGAAAACAGAGAATGAAAACTGAAAAATTGAAAAACAGAAAACAGAAAACAGTTTCCTGTTAGTAAACAGGCCCTCAATCTCTAAAACAGTTACCCATTACCAATTTGCAGAAAGTCTTGAGTACTCCCCAAAAAGGAATTCGTTGATATAATTTGCAGAAATACAATGTATATGTATTACAGTCAATTATGCTATCAGAAATCACCGATTTTGTGCGCCTTAATGCCCATGATTATGTGCCATTGTGTTAATATATCGAGTTAAGAAAATGTCTTGATTGACCAAACTCTCCAAGTAGTAATGGATGCATATTTTGTAGACACTACTACTGTATTTGACCTTGTAACTTTGTTAAGATTTGTTGCATAGATAATGAAGAAAACAATAAAGTTAATGAAAGATATAAAATTACATGATTTATATGTTAGAAGTGGATTATAAAATAATAAAAAGTGCTATGTATGAATAGGAAAGTTTAAAAAAAAAAAATTGTACATTTTGAATGATAAAAGTATACTGTAAAATAACTGTGTACTATAAGAATTTAAAAACAAAAAAAAAACAAAAAAAAAAACAAAACAAAAAAACAAAACAAAAAAAAAACAAACAAACACAAAAACAAAACAACAAAAAAAAAACAAAAACAAAAAGGAAAAATTGTAATTTATGCTTCTCACAAATATGCCAATTATTAATGTCACCCCAAAATTATTAGTGGTGTAAATGTTGCCCCTCAATTTTCAAAATGTATTACCTCTCCCGTAATATGAAGAAGGAGAAACATTGTTGTCGGCGGAAGGAGAACAAACAAAGAAAGAAAAATGGAGGAAAAATATAGTGTTCGAACAAGAAAAACAGTAGGTAACCACATTTACACCACTAATAATTTAGAGGAAGGGCAATATATGTCACATTTTGAAAATTAAAGGACAATATTTACACCACTAATAATTCAGGATAACATTGATAATTAGCACATTTGTGAAGGGATAAATTACCATTTTCAAAAAAATACAGTGGAAACTTTTGTCATTTAAAATTTATACCTTTAATTATTCTATGGTTCATTTTTAACATTCTTATAGTGCAATTTTAACTATTATGTAATGTACTTTTCTATATTGCACTTTTAACTATTTTATTATGCACCTCTTTTCATATACAATGCAAAAAATATTATACTTGAGTGTATTTTACAATTGTGCCCTTGAAAATAAGGATGCCCTCCGTCAATTACTAAAGCTTCCACATATGTTTTCAGTTGATGTACACCCTTGATTTTAACTATTGTATGGTTGTGATTTGTCCACAATTTTAACTTGAATGTGATTTGTCCACAATTTTAACTTGAATGTGTTCTCATGGAGTCGCCACATATATACAGGGGAGGGGTAGTGAAAACAAGCTCTAAGGTACAAGTGAGGACTAATCTAATCTGTTCATTTAGATTAATGACTGAGGATTGCTGAAAAATAAGAAGAATAAGGGTGCAATCAATTTTATAAATATTGCAAAATTTGCAATAATTACAAATCTGACCGTACTTTTTTACTAAAACCGTCAACCATTGATGAACCCTAATGTTCAGTCATCACTTTTCACTTGGAAGCATGTTTTCACCCAAATTTTCCCCTATATATACATACAAATTATTTTTAGCATCAATTAATATAATTATTACAAGACCCAAGTATTTGATAATCCTTTTGTCCCATTTTACCTGTCCTATTTACTATTTATAGGAGATTCAAATGGTTACTATAGAAATCTGGGGTGAAAGTGGAATTAATGAAGGAAGTGGGGGGAAGGAGTAAAAGAGTGGTAAGCAACAGTGTTCAAAGAAATTGTAAAGATTTAAGAAGCTGTGGGGAGGGGAGGGAGGTTATTAGCTAGCTGCAAGCCTGCAAATTTGGAAGATGTGACAGTAGTGGAGTCTTTTCAAAGATAATATACATGGGGGGGGGGGGGGGGCACAGTATAGTTAAAAACCTGATTCACAGTAGGAGAGAGGAGGACCCCATTCAAAATTGTACTACTAAATGCTACTGCTCAACTTTACTGTAATCTGATTATCTGAATTATGAATCCACCAGTTTTAGGTCATGTGGGAGTGGGAGTGGGACTGTGGAAGTGGGATGGGAGGGTCTCATCCCACTATTTCAACAAAAGGGTCCACCCTCAACTCTCTCTCTCTCCTCTCCTACTACTAAATGCCAACTACTCATGTCTGACCTACAGCCGAGAGGTTGGAGTTTCGATCATCAAACCCCTGGGTTTGAGCCGGTCAGCTATGAGTAATCTAGGCTGGTTTACCTCCTTGTGGTCCTTTGCCGGCTAGGGTCACAAGGCGAGGAGAAAACCTCGTTAAAAGAACTACTCATGTCTGACTGAGATGTAAATCACGGTAACTCAATGGATCAGCAGACATGGTCAAATGCCGGTACGCACAAAGGATCTACCCATTTTAAACATAATCCCCACATTGCCGCTACCAAGTTTCAAACTTTTGTCTCCCCTCTCAAATACTACCTACTGAACCATAGAACTAAGCCTGTCTGCCCGTGCATGCTACATCTAAATACTTACTTCATACTGCCATTTGCTGGCACTACACTAGTACGCTAGTACTCTCCCCCTCAGGTAGCTACATCAACCCAACCAGTCCAATCCCATCTCGGCTTAATCAGTTCTTAAATGTGTGTACTCAAAAATTCTTCAAATCAACAACCACTCCCATTGTTAGGAAAACACAATCTAAAGAATCAATGTTTAACAGAATGTTTATCTCTATGTACAGTGGTGGGTGTCTACAAATCTAAGATCCACTGGATGGTAGGGTGGGTGATATCTGAAATCTGAATGCACAACATTACCTAACCTATTACCTGCTATACAGTATCACCAAAGTTCTAATCCATCCATTGCATGCCGCTACATTATACAACATTAGGTAAATAAATGGGTTAACGTACCACAGCTCTCTGAAAAAGTATTCTGCTCGCAAACCAATCCACCACCAAAATAAGGATCTCTGCAACCGCTGCACAATGGGGAAAATGTTGCACAGGCAGACAAATCTCATCCTGCACCCGACCTTGTCATTTGCTGGATCACAAGGAGAGACCAAATGGAAATAATGGACTCTAAATTTGCAGCTTTCTACAATCACAAAGTCAGCCAAAAAAATATTTTACTCCGTAAGAATTATTACCCAGGCTGTCTAAATAACAATATTTGCAAAAAAGTTTTAAAAAACTTATTTTTTTTGAGTACTACTGACTCTGTTACAATATAGTATCTGTTCATAGCTACTTTCTCAACCTACTGAAGCACAAAGAGTCAACAATTGCCTCCACTGAGGCTTGAACCCACTCCCATCATCCATGTGGGAGTGTAAACCGGAACACCGGGTGCCACTAAACCACAAGGTCTTTGGCATATATATATAACTAAAACTTTCAATGACTATAGAAAAATAAGTTTGGGCATTTGGCATGTGCACACTCAATAACTGAGGTTAGAGGTTAAAGACTACTCCTTGGAGTGCAATGGGTGGCAAGTAATAACCATAATTGAGGAAAAATAGAAGCACATTGCAATGTTCAATACTTTAAAATGTTCCTTTCAGCCAGGTATTTTTATATAGACTTCCCCTTGTGCATGGCATCAACCTAGTGACCTAGAGAAAGTATGACAAGCAGAACAGTATAGTATGAATCACATGAACAAAAGGCATATGCTACTTACATTGATATTAAAACTGTGGGTCAAAACAGAAAAGACTCCTTTGTGTCTCTGTTGGATTTGCCAACCATCTACAGTATAACCAAGCTGCGCTAACTACTGATAGAACAGAGAGCATTGCTAGAAATCCAAAATGTGAGACATCGTTCGCAATTATAGCAACCCCCAACATTATAGACTCTGCTAAACTTGCAATGGAAACCTCCGTAGTTCCAATAAGATTTGCTTTGGATGCTGGAATTCCAGTTTGTAAAATCTGTGCGCCTACAACATCATATGACATGTGCCCTATCCGTGATAATACCTGTGAAGATGAAATAGAACACTTTTGATTTTCTCTTACACTCCAACAAAGAATCAACTTTAAACAAAAGTGACTGAATATTATGCGACTAATTCCAACCATAGTATAGCAGAAGCCATGCAGCAATTGATATCCACATATATGTGAAATAGCATGTGCAGTCACTGATACTTCTTAAAATTAGTAGTAGTAGAGTAATAGTAGACAAACTCACTATCAGACCCAAGAAAAACAAAAAATGTGTCTGCTGAGAAAGAGATCCAGTCCAATAGACAATTACAGCAGTGCTTAAAAGTGACGCCTGCAATATCAGGGCAGCTGCTCCAGCCTGAAGACAAAATTCGTGAGACATAAGCCTAGACTTCAAATAATAATGTGACAAAAGGTTCAATTAATAACAGAATATGAAAAGAAAGAAACCTTTAAAATGCCAAATCTCTTAACCATCTTTGCAGACCCAAAAGTTGCTGCAATACCCATGAATGCACTCAATACACTAAAGCTACCAATGATAGATGGGTTTAGGCCTGAAACAGATTTTCATAATAGGATCAGCAGAACATACCGAAGTACATAGAAAATTGAGGGGAAAATGTTGACCAAGTACTCAGTAATTCTTTTTCTATATATTTGAGAGCCAAAGATGGTTGATGAAAAAGTACTTGGTGATCAAGAAGGGAGTAAACCATGCAACAAAGGTGTAGAATATTTGTCAAAGACACAGTATACATTTCGCACATAGAGAATAGATAAACAGTAAAGCAAAGCAACCTCTAATAACGGTAAAACAATATTATTTTTGTTAAGCAGCAGTAAATAAATTTTAAGATTAAAATAATATAAATGTTGAAACAAAACTGTTTCTAATGCTGATTTCTTAAAGCAGCAATCTCATTTGGTTCACAATAGGAACCCACATCCATAATGATGTAAATTATTAGTCTATATCCAACTACTAATTCATATAGCAACCATTAAAGAAAACAAGCAACTTTTATTGGTTTGAACCTCAAAATAGAAAATAGTATATAACCATTTATACACCAAGTGTGCTAGTGTCTTTTGTAATGATTTTTAACATATATATGATCAAGTGCGAACATATTTAATTTAGTACGGAGTAGTAATAAAAAGACCTTTTCGGACAATAAGACCATGCAAAACTTGACAATTGAACTTTTTCAACATGAAAGAATAAAGTTTAAGCAGAGATATAAAAAAGAAAAGAGCAAGGGTAAAAACTAAAAACTCCATAGATATTGCAAAAAGGAAAAACTCCCTAGACTTTATTCAACTATAAAATGTAAAAAATAATGCCCAAGCCCATTTGAATTAGACAGTCACCATACCAAAGTGAGCTTATACCTACTTGTGATATTATCATAACAGTCAACACAAAAGGTATATATTAATTAGATTTACTCAAAGTCCAGTCAGCAACATCAGATAGATAGAAGCAGATGAAAACATATGGAGTCTAGAAAATACCACGCTGTGTTAAGAATGCAGTCATTAAACTACCAGGCGCAAGCACAACATTGAAGTATAATAACACACAGGCCATGCTTGCTGGAAGAACAGGCTGCTGGATATATTCAGCCCACCCATGCTTGATAGCTTCTATACTCATCCCCACTGGAAGTAAGAACAGTACGTTCAGACAAAATTAAGAGTGAAATTCAAGTGCAAATAAGACAAGCAATATTCACCTAGATTTCCAGATTCTGGTAAAGATTCACTGGAGTAAGAAGGGCAACAAGTTTGCACAGATTTAGCACGGTCAAGAACCCCAGAAGAAAGCTTGTTGGTTATCCATGTCAAAAGAATCTACAGGACATAGTTAAAATCTCAGAAAGTAAGAATAATATCAGGATTTCATGAAAGAGCTCTCCAAGAGGAGCCAGGGTAAATTACCACAATAGGCAATGCCCCTATCATCAAACTAGCAGTAAGTCTTAAGCATTTCACAGGTTCATATTTGGACAGAAGGAAGCCAAACAGTGCTGCTCCAGCAACCTTAAGAAAATGATCATAACTAGTGTCAGTGTCAAGTGGTGAACTCTTTTCATTAGTAAGCATAGACGCATAGTAGCTAAAGTTTTACACTTTAGAATATCAACTCTTCAAGGCCTTTTCAGAAAGATTCAGAAACATATGTGCCAATCACCTCACACAAGAGATCAATTCGACTAAGAACAGCATTTGCTTGAGCAAGAGCAACTGGCCGATTGGTACCTGCTAACTATGGCCATTTTGCAGAAAATAAAAGAACAAAAAAAACACAAAATTAGGAATGCTTGAATGCTTAATCTGAAGTCAAACGGTGATTTGTACAATAGGAAGCTACAGAAATTTGAGTATAGTACTACCAAAACAACCCAATCACGTTCGACAGCAACCCCCAAAGCCAGTCCAGATAGCCTTTCAACAGCCCCAGCTAGAACAAATACAGCAAACCAAGGCCGGAAAAGAGGGAAGGGTGTAGCTGTGGCATGGAATCTGTGGGCATGAATGATCACTCCAACTGACAACAACTGAGCAGCTGCCTGACATAAGAGAAGCGTTATTAGAAGAGTTTTCTGGAGGAAGATTTTTGCCCAAATTGCTTGTTGACAAAAAATAATACCTGAACAATACTTAGACAATTAAATGCAGGTACCCTAGGAAAATGATCCATAAGCTTTCCTACCAAAGGGCCTCCTACAATTACAGCAACCTGTCAAGAGGGAACTGGTTATACACTACTATTAATCATCCAATACATTCTTCCTGCTACTAAATACTAGTTATACCTTAGCAACAAAACCCATAGATGCCACAGGAAGAAGACTTGGATGAAGCAATGCAATAGCAGCAGGCCAGGCAAAACTCCAAAGCTGTTCCACCAAGTTTCCAGCGAAGCAACTGGCATACAAAGCTGGTTGCATATATCACTTTTAAGTCAGAAACTGAACAATCAGCATTATAATGCGAAGCAATCCATAGGTTAACAATGAAACATAATATTGATCAGTGATCTAATTTTAAGCCAGAATCTGAACATTCAGCATTATAATGTGAAGCAATCAATAGGTTACCGATGAAACATAATATTAATCAGTGATCTATTTATATATCTCTGCAGGATTTTCTTCAACAGATAACAGAAGTGTAACAGCTGTGGGTTAATGGATTTGGTATTTCCACAAAAAATTATTCACACTAGGAATAGTAATATTTAGAAGACAATTATTTAATGACTTCAATCACCGCCAATAAGGAAGTGGCTATAAACAAATCAGAAAGTTTCTGAAGCTAAAACTAGCAAGTTAGAACATAGCACCATCCTGAAATGTTTTTTTTTTTTTAAATTGCATCAAATTCATCTGAAGAAAGATTATTATTATTATGTTAAATTTCCAGTAGTTAGGAAGGATAATAAGTTACAACAAATGTAAGTGGGTGCCCAAATACACAGACAAAAAGCATCACATAACTGAGTGCAAGATATAGTTCAAAGACAGAAAGCACAAACCATATAATCCTGCTGGATGAGCAGGAGTTGCAGCAATGATATTCTGCTCCTCTTCTGATAAGACCTAGGTGTATATCAACAATGAAGCATTAATAAAAGTAATTGTGTTATTTATCACTCAAACTATGAGAAATAATGGAAGTAATGTAATAGACTATAGAAAGCAGTGAACTTACTGGAAGTGTTGTCAAAATAGTGTCGACATATGTTCCCTTAGCAAGTAGATCTAGTGCTTCACTATCAAGAATATCAGACTTGAGATGAACAACAGGAACTGTACAATTGTAATCAGCAGATTCAAAATTATCCAGAACTTCTTCATCAGTTGTGTCAGTAAAGATGTCAGCTTTTGCTATTGAACACCTAGATTTGAAATTATCTACCCTGCAATTAAGGTAAATTACTATTAATAAAATGATGAATATAGTATCAGCAGCATCCATCCAATTCAATATTTATACCCTATACGAAAGCAAAGCATTATTAAAGACAGATTATATGTCAGTGAAGCCTACCTAGCTCAAGTATTTGGCTGAGGTCTCTAAACGTATTAAATTCAAGTTATACTGTTTATCATTTCACTTAATGTATGACTCTTATTCAGATTAGCTTGTTCATTGTCCAACACTTCAACTTTCCATGGACTCTAGTGATTTATTAGTTCATTAGAAGTAGTAGATTGATTTCTAGTCCTTCATGCGTTGTAAAAATATATTACAAACTCTTAACTCACCACCACCCCCCCCCCCCCCCCCCCCAAAAAAAAAAAAAAAAAAAAAAAGATTGAAACTTGCTATTCATCCATTTGAATTTTCATTTCATTTCAAATATGTTGTTGAAAGTTGATTTCAAGCATCAATGATTTATGGCCCACAACAAACAAATCATTAACAATAAGAAAGATACTTCCAATTACTCTCCTTTTGTCATCAAAATTTTCCTCAATACAGACCTGTCTACAAGCAACAAACATGGACAGCCAACATTATTTTTCAAGCACCTAACTGAAGATTTTACTATATTATTTTTATTGAAGTCACCATTTTCCGTCGCTTATCCACAATAATAAACTGTTCTACTTCCAAATCTCAAACATGCAAAAATGCAATTCACATTGTATCACTGTAATACTATCCACTGAAGAATTTAGCAGTCCTGTTTCTCTCATGTGCATGAAGGTCTAACCAAAAAATATAGTAAACCAAAGTATGCTTAAAATTCTATAACTGCACATGTCACTTATGAGGGAGGCAAAATAGTAAACTAACATGTCCCTTATCCAGAATAGTGAACTGTTCTATTTCCAAATCTCACACACACAAAAATGTCATTCACATTGTCCCACTTAAATACTGTCTACTGAAGAATCTCCGAGTCCTGGTTCCACCATATGTATGCAAGCTCTAACCATAAAATTGAGTAAAGGAAAGTATGTTTAAAGTTCTCCAACTAAACACGTCAAAGACAAAAATCACAATGGTGTATGGGTGCTCCATTACAAATCTGTTATGCCTCCCACTTAGTGCAGTTGGAGAGAAATCATGTGACAGTATATTCTTTTTAAGTTTCTTTTTTTCTTGTGGGTTCCCCACTCCTTCACATTTTACCAAGGAAACTTGACTATACAAACTTCCTCTCTTATCCAAAATCGAGTGCCAAAAAAATATACTACTTAATAATGAGATAAGCCCCGTGAGTGGTGTAAAGACTGGAGCATCCCATCCTATGTCCTATGCACTACAAGTCTTTAGCAGCGTTTGCCCAACTCTTGGCCATCTTTAACCCATCACCCACTCTTAACTAAAATATTTCCAAAAGTGATTCTTTTCTGGCCAGTAAAGATCAGTATCTGCTCTCCAAATCATCCAATTAACAAAACCAAATTTCCTTCAACCAACTCCTACAGACTGAAAATTCTGATCACTTCCAAGTTCCAACATAAATTCCGTGAAAAGAAGCTACCTTATTGCAAGAAATTAAATGTTTTGCATGCACAATTCCTCCATAATCCACATGTCATTATAATTCACCACAAATGCTCATTTCAATAAGCAAAATAAAATTAATATAGCATTAAAGAGCTGCAATCTTGAAGTGTGAAAGTTAGGTGAGACCTTAGGGGGGTGAAGTTGGGAATCAACCATCGACGAGAAGAGAAGCAATGGCGTATTCTAAAGCAAGACGGCGGCGGAGAACGAGCCTGACAGAGAGTGAGGCGAGCCGGTGAGTGAGCATGAGCAACAATGAACACACCCATGGATACACGGTCTTGAAGCACCAGTCCTCCTCCGCTTCAGCTGATCCTTCTGCCCGGAAACTACTCATGCAGCCTCCGGGAAATGCGTTGCTCCGGCGGTGTACCAATTACCTGAACAAGCGTGAAACTGGGCGTTCCGGAATGGAGGAAACTAGGGTTGAGAATCCGATAGCTCTGAACAAATGGATTATAAGAAGTGATAAATTTTTATCGGAATAATATTTTAAGGGGAGGAGTTTTTCCTTATCTGGGAAAATACGAAGAGAGTTGATGAAAGGATCGAAGGCGGGCATTTCGACGCTGACGTGGCCCGATTCTCTTCCAGACTTCCAGTATCATCATACCATAGTAGAATAAACTTTGTTTTTTCGGGGTTAACACTTAACATTGGGTAAAAGATACCGGGTAGATAGAGTATCCACATCAGCATAGTATTATAGTTTTTTCACAAATTTTTAGGGATCGTTGTAACAAGCATGGAATTTATTACACTCTTTGTAGCATAAATTGGACCTACCTTGGCTAGTAGCCGGGGATTTTAATGATATTGTATTCCCTACCGGGAAGCGAGGTCTTCACCCACATCCACCACCACCAGCTCTTATGGAAGGTTTTAACTTTTAACCTCATGTTGGATGATTGCGGCCTCTTTGACCTTGGTATGAGAGGTAGGAAATACATGGAAACGTGAAAAAGGCACCGCGAATTGGGTTGAGGAACGGCTAGACAGGGCGGTTGCTGGGGCTTATTGGTGTACGCTATTCCCTCAGGCAACGATCTACAATCACGACGTTATCACGTCAGGTCATACAACCATCTTCGTTGAAATTAATGGTCCTTGAGTTGTGCTGGGAGCTTGGAATTCTACTATGGGGAACCTTTGCCAAGTCGCTTAGAGCAGTGTGGGGCTACCCTAAAGTCTTGGGGTGGCAATTTTGTTAAACAGGCAAATAAGGGTATCACTAATTGCCAAAGACCTTATGGTATAGTGGCACCTATACACTCTCACATGGATGGGAGTGGCTTCGAGTCTCAGTGGAGGCGTTTGTTGGGATTGACCTCAAATTATTTCCAACATATTTTTACTTCCAAACGCAGTACTATTGGTGACTCTTTGAATGACTTGGTTCTGAGGATTTTGGAAATGGATAATCATCGTCTCCTACAACCTTTTACGATGGAGGAAATTAGAGATGCTCTTTTTTCTATGGCTCCGGATAAGTCCCCTAGACCAAATGGTTTTAGCCCGGAATTTTTTCAACACTTTTGGGGCGAAATTGGTCCTGATGTTGGCAGCTTTATTATGGATTGTGTGGATGGTGAGGCGTTCCTGGATGGTTTTAATGATGCAATTATAACTTTGGTTCCAAAGAAGTCAATTCCGGCCACTATGGGAGATTTGCGCACAATTTCTAAATTTCTTTGTGTAATGTTACTTACAAGTTGTTCTTGAAGATGGTGGCGAACATATTGAAGGTTGTTCTTAATAAGGTGATCTCTTGTTCGCAAAGTGCCTTCTTACCAGAGAGGCTTATAACTGATAATGTGCTCATTGTTACTGAAGTGATCCATTACTTAAATCGGAAGAGAGATGGTAAAGATGGTTAGTGTGCTCTTAAATTGGACATGGCCAAGGCATACAATAAAATGGAATGGTCATTTCTGCGAGAGATTATGCTTAAAATGGGCTTTGATCATCGATGGGTTAACTTTGTTATGCGATGTGTCACTACTGTTCGTTACAAGGTTAATGTCAATGGGTGTCTCACAGATTTCATTTTACCAACATATGGTTTGAGACAAGGTGATCATTTGTCTCAATACTTGTTCATTTTATGTGCTGAGGGACTATCTCATTTATTTGCTAGGGTTGTTATAATTGGAATGATTTCACCGTGTGTGGTAGCAAGAGGGGCTCCTGGAGTGTCGCATTTGTTCTTCGATGATGACAATATGCTCTTCTTCAAAGCCACGTTATCTGAATCTAAGGATGTGAAGGGCTGCCTTATTGAGTATGAGTACATGTCAGGCCAATCAGTTAACTTTGGTAAGTCATCTATAGTGTTTAGCCGCAATACGGAGGAAGGTATTAAGAATGTTGTTTCAACTATCTTTAATGTAACCCAAACCTATAATATTGGAAAATACTTGGGCTTACCAATGGGAGTTGGTCGAAATAATAAGGAAGTGTTTTCTTATATTGGAGCTAAGATAAACCATTGTCTGGGTGGATGGAATAAGAATATGCTTTCGAAAGTAGGAAAGGAGATACTGCTCAAAAGCATTGCGCAAGCCTTACCAACGTATGCAATGAGTATATATTTCTTGCCAATCAGTTTCTATGAGCGCCTTGAACGTATAATGAATGAATATTGGTGGACCGGCATGAGATCCGATCTCGCTAGCTACCTGACGGGAGGATGTTTTATAGGTAAAGCTTAAGGCTTTGCTACGAAAACACCACACTCTATTCTCTTAGGGCCGGCACAAGATCCGATCTCACTAGCTACGAGAGAGTGTTTTTCTGGGACAAGCTGGAGGCTTGATTTCAAAAACACCAACGCCAAAAAAATAAATAAATAAATAAATAAATAAATGCTGAGGCCATGCCTCGGCCAAAACGAAAATTGGTCGAGGTTGTCACCTCGGCCCGCTTTGGCCGAGGTCCCCCACCTCGGCCAGCATTGGCCGAGGTCCTCACCTCGGCCAGCTTTGGCTGAGGTCCTCACCTCGGCCAGCATTGGTCGAGGTCCTCACCTCGGCCAGGACCTCGGCCACAATTATCTTACCGTTCGAAAAAAAGAAACAATTTTATACAAGTAGTCATTACTCCCAAACCACCTCAACCGCTCTCGTTGGCTAGGGAGTGGGGGGACTGGGGACTGGATAGTTGGGCATCAGCATTTGACCCGGACCACCAGCACTGACCCGAAGGCAACAACGGTCACCCGTTATACAAAGGTGGCACATTGAAGATGGTTGGTCGGCACATTGAAGAGGAGTTACTTCTTACCATCATTATCAACAGCTCCACTACCATTGAAGGCTGACCATCATTGAATAACCGTTACAAGTCACAAAGTGTCGTTGTACCTCAAGTATAAGAAGAGCCCTGTTGTAGAGGAGGGGCCCAGGGGCCCACTTTCTGACACTCACAACATTACTGGACTGAAATTCACTATTCTACTGAGCACTGTACTCAATATTGTACTCAATACTTATACTAATAATACTCAAAATATACCGGTAACACATTATTACCGTCATATGTTTTAAAAAATTAAGAGCATTGTGGGACAAAACTCTAGTTAAATTTCAAAATAAAAAGAAAAAAAGGATAATAATTGATTTATTTATTTTTTTAAAACAACATTCTAGTACCACATAGAGTCATTTCTATTTTTTGTCCTACTGTTATTGGGGCATTGCTAATTTTAGTCCACTTCATTAGTTTTCGCCACATTGCAGCCAGTCTTATTTAGTCTTTGCCATTTTTAGTCCACCGTTAAAATTTTCGTCAAATTGCCATCCAAAATAAGAGTATTTTTGGTCTTTTCATGCTTTGGTCATCTCCTTGACCCTTTGCAGTGGTTTTCCTTACACATTTTCATCCATTGAAAAGGTCCAACGAAAGCCATGTGAGCCACATTACAAAGCCATGGCTTTCGCCGGACCTCTTCATTGGATGAAAATTAGTAAGGAAAATCACTACAAAGGGTAAAGACGATGATCAAAGCATGAAAAGATCAAAATACCCCTGTTTTGGACGGTTATTTGACGAAAATTTTAACGATGAACTAAAAATGGCAAGGACTAAATAAGATTGATCGCAATGTTATAAAAATTAATGAAGTAGACTAAGGGGGTGTTTGGTTATTGGCTTATCAGCCAAATTTTAACTTATTTGATCAAGTTTAGCTTCTTTGACCTACCAATAAGCTATTTTGAAGTGTTTGGTAAATGGCTTATTGGTCTTGGCTTATTGGGCCAATAAGCTGAAAATTGAAAAGCTAATGAATGTAGCTTTTTCTATTAGCTTGTTGGGATTAATGAGTATATTGACTATTTTGTCCTTTGAAATCAATGGAATTTACTTATAAATGGGTGGTGGGTTTGTTATTTTATAATAATAATAATAATAATAATAATAACAACAACAACAACAGGTGATGGGTTTGTCATTTTTAATAATAATAATAATAATAATAATAAAATTGAAAATAATTAATAAAAATTGTTTTAGAATATAATTTAATAAGAGTTAAATAAACAAAAATAATTAACTTATGTCCTTAAAAAAATTATAGATGATACCCAAATTTTATAATTATTTATTAATAAGCGTTTATCTTCTTGTTATATTTAAAGGTTAAAATAATACAATACACTCATACCCTTAAATGTCATTTTACATTCAATCAGCTACTAGTAAACAGCTAATTTACCAAACAGTTTTTTATAACCAGCTAATACAACCAGCTGATCAAACCAGTTAACGCAATCAGTCATCAACTACTAGCTAAACCAACCAGCTATCAGCTATAAGCTATCAGCCGTTTGCCAAACACCCCCTAAAATTGACAATGCCCCAATAACAATAGAACCAAAAATGGAAATGACTCTACCACATAAAACTCCAGTATATGCATTGTCAAAAGATAATCAAAACTCTATACACCCACAGATCTCAAGGGCATTTTCGTCCCATCACACGGAATACAACTGAAATCCCCTTCCCCGCCACTCGATACAGAATCAGGATTATTTACATTTCAGCCAAAGCCAAACAGAAAAGTATAGTGTGGTCTGTGGAGCTTGAGGCCTCACAAAAATGGCACTGAGACTATTGTCTCCGCCACTGTCCACTCTTTCTTCTTCTTCTTCTTCTTCTCAATCGAAGCTTGCGCAGTTCTCTCGCTCCAAACAGGCGTCGTTTGTCCGATTTTATCCGAAACATTTCGCGAATTCGGGGCGGAGAAAGTCGGGTTTGGCGGTGAATGCGTGCGTGAAGTTGGAGGAGACTAATGTCTCCCAGGCGGGGAACCAATGGGGAAAGGTCTCCGCCGTGCTGTTTGATATGGATGGTGTGCTTTGCAACAGCGAGGAGCCTTCTAGAAGGGCTGCTGTGGATGTTTTTGCGGAAATGGGGGTTCAAGTAACAGTAGAAGACTTTGCGCCCTTTACGGGCATGGGTAAAAACCCAATACTTTTATCCTCTTTTTTTTTTTTTTTTCCTTGTTGAAATACTTTTAAGTTTCCTCTGTTTGCCATTCACATATTATACATTTTAGACATATAGTTCACAAATTCATATGATATAACGTGCAAATTTCAAGTTTTCTTAGAAATCAGTGTGTATGAATCGAAGCAATGAAGCTTGGTGGTTCTCTTGCATTGTCTGTGTCATTGCCTATAACTTGTTTCATGTCATTTTCCTGTTCCTCTCCGGTTTTAGTGTTATAGAGCGAAGGAAAGGTTTAGATCATTATTGTTCCTTGTTTTACCTTTCATAGTACAAGAGTTTCATTTATTATCAAATTTCCTTTAGAATTTCAGTTAAGTTTCCATTTTCCTTGATTGTGATGCCTAAAGGGCTAAAGGAGTGATGCCAATTATTTGTTTAGAGAAGTTTCTGTCTTAACTTATCCTTCCTCACTTTCCTCTTGTTACCTGTTTCCTTTTTCTTTTCCAATTTTCCTCATGAATATGCCAGGTGAAGCGAACTTCTTAGGTGGTGTTGCTAATGTGAAGGGTGTTCATGGATTCAATCCCGAGGCAGCAAAGAAGAGGTTTTTTGAGATATATTTAGATAAGGTGATTGAAGTGTTTCATTTGCAAATATATTACTTTTAGTATTTTGTAGAATGAGATATCAGTTTGAACAGCTAATTTCTTTTCTTGATACAAAGCTTTGTGTCCTTGTTGTGTAGTATGCAAAGCCAAATTCTGGCATAGGTTTCCCTGGTGCCTTTGAACTTGTCACTCAGGTATGTAATATAGCTATGACTTTGATATTTTAATTCTTTGTTTTATTTAATTTCTCTTTTGCATGCTCAAACTGTTTGACAGTGTAAAAGCAAAGGTCTCAAAGTTGCTGTTGCATCAAGTGCTGATCGCATCAAGGTCGATGCAAACTTAACAGCTGCTGGTTTGTCGTTGTCAATGTGAGCTGATGTTGTTATTTGATTTAGATATTTGATGATTGATTTACTTTTTGGACTTATTAGTCATGTTATACCTTATGGATGGACAAAAATGTTCAAATAGAAAAATTATTAATGATTGGACGCCACAATACGAACAAGCTCTGATACCATATTAGGATTGAAGATTCGGCTGAGGTCACTCAACTAGGCTATAATGCAAATGGGCAAACCACACTAAAAGATTGAATCCAATCAATTAGCTAGTCTAACCCATGACCTTATAAACCCATATGTTTCTCTCTTATTTTTCAATGTGGGACTCTTAACAATGATGAAAGCCTTTTTAAGTGTTAAGAGTCCCACATTGAAAATATAAGAGAGCACATGGGTTTATAAGGCCATGAGTTAAACTAGCTAATTGATTGGATTCAATCTTTTAGTGTGGTTTGGCCCATGTGCATTATAGCCCAGTTGAGTGACCTTGGCCCAATCATAGATTATAACATTAAGTTTTATTTATTCATTATTTATATCTCACCACTGCCATATTTTCAAAAAGAAAAATAAGATTATCAAAGAGGATGTTCCGATTACTTGATTAGTATTCATATGCCATATCTTCCATGGGTGGGCAAAACCTATATAATTCATTGTTTCCCTATCTTCTCCCTCAAAAGAATAGCTTTTATCACACCCATCTCATGGTGTTACATTATCTTATTTCTTTTTACATAATAACTACTGCAGGGATGACAGAAGTGTTCCCAATAACTATGGAAACGTGGGCATAGGTGTTCCCCTTTAGTGATTTAGTTAATTAAGGACCCAAAATCACACATGATGGTCACATTCAATGTAAAGATGGGTATTTCAGTCTTTCCATAAATTTTTACTAGTTCCCTCTTCTTCTCACCAATTTGTCAACACCAGTTTGAAATACAACTGAAAATTTCTATTAATCAAAGTCATATTGTTGATTGAGAGTTTTAGTTTGAAGGGTCATCTTATATTTTAATGGCTATATGCAGAACTTTAGCTCTTTTGTGGGTTTGTAGATTTATTTGTTTCTGACAGTTTGGCTACTCAAATAGAGTTTTAGTTTTATTGTGGCTTTCTTTGTTGATGTTCTATTTTTTCTGAATTTTAATCAATATGCAGAATCTAAGATTTAGATTTAGATAGATTGGTAGGCAAGGAGTTTGATGGAAAATGGTGAATATAAAGAGGGAATAGGGGTAAAGAAGAGGGGATTTGTGAAAACTAATGAAAAGACTGGAATACCATTCCTTTCGTTGCATGTGATTAGCATGACTCTTTCCATCTGTATTTGATTGAATCACTAGTGGAAGATCACTTTTGTCCACATTCCCATAGTTATGACTAAAATTGTCCAAATTGAGAGCTATGTACTAGTTCTGGAATTCCACCATAGTGAGGTGGTCAAAACCTGAAGTAGTTCTTTATATTGTTTGACTTCGTTATAATTAGTTTTCTATATCTGTGCATGGCGATGACAGGTTTCCTTGAAGGCATGGTAAAATCTTAGAAACAAAGCTCAATTTACAAGACTTGTATTGTTACCAATTGTTTGTTTGCTTGCTTGTTTCCTCTTTATTTATTTATTTATTTTGTTTTTGACATCATTCCACCATTTTCCACATCAGGTTTGATGCAATTGTTTCTGCTGATGCATTTGAAAACTTGAAGCCTGCTCCTGATATTTTTTTGGCAGCATCAAAGATTTTGAATGTGCCCCCTAGTGAGGTAGGTTAACAGCCATTCTGTGCCATCATTATGTACATCTCCAAAATTTTCAGGCATAAGCCTCAGATAGCATCCTAAACTTAACTTTGCCTAGTACATAATCGTAAACTTCTGCTCTCTGTAGTTCTTATTGCTTGGAATTTTATGCTTGTACTTAATGCACTACTTATATTGATGCAGTGTGTTGTGATTGAAGATGCATTGGCTGGTATACAAGCTGCCAAAGCAGCAAAAATGCGGTATTGATTGTTGTTTCTTTTGGAATATCAAACAGGAAGTGTATATTTTGTGTGCGTAACACAAGATGATGCTATTTCTTCATGTTTCTGCATCCATCACTTCAGCATTCAAATCACACTGGTTCATATTTTAATGCTATCCACTATCCCTTTGATGGTCTTCTTAATTGCATTTTCTCTGGTGTTATGATATTCCAATTGCAGATGCATAGCTGTGACCACAACATTAGCAGAAGATACTATAGAAGCAGCAGCTCCATCACTTATCAGAAAGGGGATAAGCGATATTTCACTTGATGATATTCTCAGTGGTGGATCTGGTTCCAATAGTATGTAGTTCTAAAATCTAATGAGAAATTCCCTTTGTACCATTCACAATAATGATGAAGCTGGTCTATGCCAATTTTATGAGTAACATAATCTTGTAATTGATTCCTTATTAACTAAAGGAGGTTTCTTCCTTTCTACACAAACAAATTCCTTGTGTCAATCTATTTATCCTTTCCTGTGCTAGCTTGGAGGTTTCCTTTTGAAAGTTGCGAAAAGGCTGCTAGTGATGGGAGCCTGTTTGCAACTTCATGTTCAGTGTTAGTTTTCAGTTTCTATAGATTATGACCTGAGTTCTCGTGATGATAAAAATTGCAGATGTGAAGATGCAGGGTCCTCAACCTATCAATTATCCTGCACCGTCTTCACTTGAACCCAACAGTAAAAGGATGACACCAGTGCAGGATAAATACCCTACCATTGGTTCAGTCTCCTCAATTGGAGGGTAAGAGTGGCTCTGTGTCTGAACCAATTAATAAAAATTTAATCATATCACTCATGATTTCAATCCTCAATAATTTTGTGTGCTTTGTTTTCTGATCACTAATGCATAATCACCTATATTATTCATTTCTTGAGATGCTACCGGCTTGGAAAATGTCATTTCAAGGAGCAAACAGTTCATTAAAACCTGTTCCCATGTTTTAATGTACAATGCATAAGATAAATTGTACTGATGTTGCTGGTATATAAGTGAACTTCCAGAGTTCTCCACAAATGAAATGCCTCTTCCTGGATTCTCTCCATTTACTAGTGCATAGAAACTCAAAACCAGAAGTTACTGAACTTAATTCTCTGTTTTGTTGCACATTTTTTCTAAATAATAAAATGGAAAATGTGACTAGGAAAATCTTGGAGCCTTTAGTGTCAATCCATGAGGTGGTTCATTCAGTTATCTTTTAATCAAGGTTAGTGCAAAGTTAAGTTTAGTTGGCTAGCTTTACCTTTTCAATGCAATAGGAACTTTAAAATCAAGTTAAACCTTAATTCTCCAAATATAAGAGATTTTCACTTGAAAAAGCTATTCATTGCAGTGAAAATAGGATGTGCCATTTTGTTGTCATCCGGTTTTATAGATTCATAGTCTCTAAAGCAAACCCTTCTGAGACAGGCAAATCTCACAAAAATTATCAAAATGACTATATCTCTTCCATTTGAATGGAAAGCTGGGTGCCATTATTTTGTCTTAGGCTCTTTTAGTTAGTGAAAGGTGTTAGATAAATTTATGGACTATGAAGACAGTACCAGCGTATGAGCATACATGATGAGTGGGCTTCTTTTCTCTTTCAGTGAATTCCTTCCTTGTCTTTGATATATTCACACTTTGGAGTTTTTTTCAATGCAAATCAGAAGCTATTAATTTTTTGTTAAGTGTAATAAAAGCTTCAAATGCGCTTTTTAGGGATCATATTATTATTATTATTATTATTATTATTATTATTATTATTATTTTGTTTTTCTGAATGTTTATTTGTTGATTGTGGTGTGCTTCTCAAAATTTATATAGTATATCTGTTTGTTGGCTATTGAAAACACCTGATTTGTCAGTACATACTCTATATTTAGAGAAAACCTATAAGCTCTGGTACTTGGAATTGGTTTAGGGATTTCCTACATAATACAGCATTTTTTGCTTGTCCTAGTTTACTTTCTATTTCTGGAGGAAATTCCAGCTGCTAAGAATATATTTTCTACTTTATTTTTTTTTTTAATCTCCATCAGGATTAGCACAAATATGATATTCAGTCCAATGTTGTCATGAGGCTGTAGAAATAATTTATGGACAGGGTGCAGGTTTCACGCCGCAATGTTGTGAGATATGCAAGTTTGGGCATTGCTGCATCTTGTCTTTTTTTTGCCATCACAAACTGGAAGGTAAAGGTTTAAAGTAAAGGAGAGTGCTTGTGAGAAAAAAACATAAGTTTTGAGTTAGCATTTCCTCGAAATTTGCATTGTACTGTTTAATCTGGTTTTTATGTTTATGGCACTGATTTTACCACCACCACCACCATCATCATCATCATCATCATCATCATCATCATTACTCCTGCTATAAGCTTTTTTATTTTTATTTATTTATTTATTTTTTTTATTTTTGCAGGCAATGCAATATACATCTCCTAAAGCTATACAGAACTTGTTATTTGGAGTTAGCAGCCCTCCTTTTGGACAAAATGAAGGTCTCACATTTGCAAATTTTTCTTTTGTTTGTTTCCATCCCTACTTGTCAATGAGCAAATCTTGCATTGCTTGACTGCAGACACAGCTAGCTCACAGAGAATTCAACAGTTTATAAACTATATTTCTGATGTGGAGGGCAGGTAAGTTATATCCTACTCCATACTTCATTACTTCTAATAAAATTTTGTTTTAAATTTCTCAGGATATGAAATAGTTAATTCACTCTTTGCTTAATAGTCATGTTTAGGTCCCGTGTTGATCCTTAACATTTTGCACTTAGCCTACCAACTTCTGATTCTACCTATCTCATATTTCAATTCCTGGCTTCCGCTAGGAAAAATGCAACTATTGTGCCAGAGTTCCCATCTAAATTAGACTGGCTGAATACTGCCCCTCTTCAGCTGCGCCGGGTATAGACAGTATCCCATCTTTCTATTTTGTGTTTTTACCCATTAACTCTAGCATTCATTGTATATTTCTGTATGTTCTTCCTCTTTACTTTCTTGCCTCAGACCTTTTTCATTGAACTTTTAATCTTCCTATAGAATGCTTTCAATTTGTTACGCATGGTGTTATAATCTTATGCTTGGCCGTTGAAGAGAAACTCCTGTAAGAGGTTCCCAATGGCCAATGCTCATTTCTATCTTCTTTTTCTTAACCTTTTTCTTGCTCTTTACTTTCTTGCCACAGACTTTCTCAATCTTCACCTTTTCGTCCTTTGGGAATATATAACAGTTTTATGGGAAAAGTCTAGAAAGGAATTGTAAATTTTACTCATCAGTCAATAACATAGATTTTCATCTTTTACTGGACAGGATTTGAGAGGCAAGGTAGTTCTTCTGGACTTTTGGACATACTGCTGTATTAATTGTATGCATGTGCTGCCAGATCTGGAATTTCTGGAGAAAAAGTATAAAGATATGCCAGTAAGACTACCTTTTCCTCATTCAGTTTTTGATATGTTGGTTCCATGTTTCTTCTTGATGTACAATGCTGTTAATTCCTACTTATCGAGCTGCTAATATATAATGCATCCCTTGTATAACCATTGAGTTCTTTGAATCTCTATATCAATGGCATTCTAACTGTGTAAATTCTCTCTGTAGAGTCATTATTATCTAAGTCATTATAACAACTGAAGAGGTGAAGCAACTATGTGCAGAAATGGAGCTGCTTAAATGCTGTAGCCTTTAACTAGTTGTTCAATCTTTACTCCTTAAATTTGATTTTTTGTGAGTGGAAACATTAATTCAGATTTTGAACAAGTGGTATGGAAACTTTGCAAGCTCATATATGCAAACAGTTTATTTTCAGAGAATCATAGGTTTGCTAAAGAGTATGAATCTCTAACAAGTATCTTTATCTTTATCTTACAACAACGTTTAGGCATTGCTAGGGTACAACTTCACAATTAGTTATTTGTTGATGGTAGTGAGGCCAATTAGTTTTAACACATCTTTAAGAACAAATTTGTAATTTGGTGCTAAACTGAAATTGGGTTGCATCCAAGGAGGAAAATGAACTTGGAGGGAAAGAGCCCACAAAATTCAACAATATTTTGCTTGGAAGAGAAATTGAAAAGGTTTGCTGGAAAGATAGCTAGTCTTAGGGGCACAAAATATACACAGGTTTTAGATTTATAGTAGTGCTTTATTTCCAAATTCATATTATGATGGGTTTAGCATAAATGGGAAAATAAACAATTGAAGATGGTACCAAATCAAACACTTGCTTTATTAGGCTTTTGCAATCTTCATCTGTTGTTGGGTGTTAGTTTTACTTCACATTTCTAGTCCAGGTTAGTCCAGTTGAGTGCTTCAGTAATCAACTGCAACCTGTAGCTTGAAGGAATCTTTTAGTTCGTAGCCTCACGCCCTCACTTTCTATCAAGCGTCTTGTATTGGAAACTGATACTGCAATGAAATCTTCTAAAATTTTAGTTTTGAAAGGGTGAAGGAAAATAATATTGTTTGAGTAATGTTTTTCAGAAGAAAAATGAATGGAAAATTAGTACTTTAGAGCTGTGTCTCTGGATCAAGGAGAATATTCAGGATGGATTTATAAAATATTTCCAATTCAGTCTTCTCATTCTTTTTTCTTAACATGTTTGTACAAAAAATTCCTGAGCCAAGTAGATAATTTATAAATGGTTAGTCTTGCAGTTTGTTGTAGTGGGAGTGCATTCAGCAAAGTTTGACAATGAGAAAGATCTAGAGGCCATTCGCAATGCAGTATTGCGCTATGAGATCACTCATCCAGTAAGTGATTACTTAAATTTGCTACTCTGTATTTATTTTTCTTCTTGTTATACTTTTGAATTATCTTATATCCTCATTGCATGTTCAGTGACTGGTCCCTTTGCAAACCTAGGTTGTCAATGATGGAGAGATGAATTTATGGAGAGAATTAGGTATAAGTTCCTGGCCAACCTTTGCCATTGTTGGGCCAAATGGCAAGCTTCTTGCACAAATAGCTGGTGAAGGTCATAGAAAGGTAATAATTTGTCTCTATCTAGTCTATTTTTTCCCAACTATATTCCTCCAGCAATTGCAAAACCATATTAAGCTCAAGCAAAGTGCAAATGAGGATAATGAATATAGTAGACAATATTTGATTAGATATTACATAAATAAACCCAAAGCTAGAGATTTTGATGACTTGATTGTGAAGGTTATTTCCTTTTTTTTTCCTTCCTTTTTATCATCCCAATTTCACCTTTGGTTTTCCCCTTTTTTTCTTTTTGCATTTTAAAAGAGAAGCCTTTGTCCATTTCAACTGGCTGAATTTTGGTGCAGTGATAAACAGGAAATGGCAAATGTTCTAGACATATAGTTCATTATTAACTGTAAAATTGCTGCATTTAATACAGTAAGGGTGTGTTTGGTTCGCATATGAGATCGGAATCGGAATGGGTATCAAATGCTTGGCAATGGTAATGGGTTTTGGTGAAAGTATTTTGCATGTTTGGTAGTTGGGTGGAATGAGAATGACTATTAATAGTTGGGGAAACAATTGAGGAGGAAGGGATGAAACCCTTATTTTATTAGGGAATGTGTTTTGCAATTAAGGGGGTAATCAAAATCCATAAAATTCAATGACATCTTTTCTCTTAAAAATACTGAAGAAATTGGTAGGCTCTTATTATTATTCTTTTAAATTGCGTGACATATACTTTTATGTTGATGGCTCAATGTTTGTTTCCTTCCCATTTTCACATTTTCCCTTTAGAAATATGTGTCAATATCCTCTTTGCTAGAGTTCATCTTTCTTCTGTTCAATTCATTTGGAAAATTAAAGAAAATGACCCTCTTAGGCTTTGTTAGGGACATCAGTGGGATTTGAGTGTGGCAGTAAGATTGGAGTAGTGATAATGAGATTGAAATGGTAGCAGTTAGACTGGTTAGAGATAAGTGAAAAGAATGGGTGTCTAGGAAAATAGCAGTGATAGGGAGATTGGAAGACATTTACATGAAATATAGAAATAATAAATTTTATATTAATATTTTTTTAAAAGTTTTAACAAATAAATAAATAATATGTTAAACAGTGAATAGGTTTGAATACTAGAGTGTGTTCTTCTATATTTCTGTGTGTTTAGAGTACAAGGAGATAGCCCTATTTATACAAGCTACAAAAGGAAACGAGCCACATAATTCAAACCTAGCTTGTAAGGGCTCTCACCCACCACCCAACTTCTCTAACACTCCCCCTCAAGCTGGAGCATAGATATCAAACATGCCCAGCTTGTTACATATATATGAAATTCGACTCCCACTTAGCCCTTTAGTGAACACGTCAGCTAGCTGATCACCACTACGGACATGCATAGCAGATATCAACCCATGTTGAACTTTTTCTCGTATAAAATGACAATCAACCTCGATGTGTTTCGTCCGCTCATGAAAAACTGGGTTGTTCGTGATATGTATAGCTGCACGATTGTCACACCACAACTTAATAGGTAACTTCACCTCCACACCTACCTCTTTTAGAATATTATGCACCTACACTATTTCACTGGTCACATGGGTCATAGCTCTATACTCGGACTCTGCACTTGATCGGGCTACAACGCTCTGCTTCTTACTCTTCCACGAGACTAAGTTGCCTCCCACAAATGCACAATATCCTTTCGTAGACCTCCTGTCATCAGGCGATCCAGCCCAATCCGCATCAGAAAAAGCCTCAACACCTGTGTGTCCATGATCAACATAGAGAATCCCTTTCCCAGGTGCACCTTTCAAATAATTCACAATGCGAACAGTTGCGTCCCAATGAGTCCGTGTAGGTGAACTCATAAACTGACTTACCACACTTACTGGAAACGCAATATCTGGACGAGTAATCGTGAGGTAGTTTAACTTCCCCACTAACCTCCTATACCTGTCAGGATCTTCAAACACCTCCCCCTCACCTGCTACAAGCTTGCCACCTTGTTCCATAGGCGTATCACATGGTCTGGACCCAAGTAACCCTGTATCATCAAGAAGGTCCAACACATATTTTCTCTGCGAAAGGAATATGCCTTTCTTGGAGCGAGTAACTTCAATACCCAAAAAGTACTTTAGTACTCCCAGATCCTTAGTATGAAACTCAGTCCCAACGAATGACTTAAGACTATCAATTCCACTTGCATCGCTACCTGTGATTACAATGTCATCCACATATACTATCAACAAAACACACCCATGGTTAGTATGTTTATAAAAGACAGTATGATCATACGCACTCCTTCGCATTCCAAACTCCATAGCAGCACTGCTAAACCTCCCAAACCATGCACGTGGGGACTGTCTCAAACCGTAGAGAGACTTCTTTAGTTTGCACACCTTCCCAGACTCCCCCTGAGCAACAAACCCGGGCGGTTGCTCCATGTAAACCCCCTCTCCACGGCGAGTCGTTGGGCAGAATCACCGTCGCGATCTGACGCCGGGAAACCACTCACACGCCGGCGCGTGAGTCTCTGAGCAGAAAGTGGCGGCGGCGCGTAGAAGCTCCGATGGCGGTGCAACTCCTCCTCCCGGCGTCGCCGTCCTCCCCTGAGTATTACCCACTCACTCACCGCTCTGATACCATGTTAAACAGTGAATAGGTTTGAATACTAGAGTGTGTTCTTCTATATTTCTGTGTGTTTAGAGTACAAGGAGATAGCCCTATTTATACAAGCTACAAAAGGTAACGAGCCACATAATTCAAACCTAGCTTCTAAGGGCTGAGATTAATTCTCTCACCCACCACCTAACTTCTCTAACATAATAATTTTATTTTATTTACAAATTATAATTTCATAATTAACAATTTTTTATATTAATAAATTTGTTAATATAGAGCATATTCAGAAATCTTCTCTTTACTTTCGTAATAGTTATAAAAAAATTGCAAATATATATTAAGAAAATATACCAAAATTGGGCGAGGACATCGCCCAATTTTGCTCAAGGGAGCATGAGGCTCCTCTATGAAATGGGAGCCTCTTGCTCCCAAATATAATTGAAGGTAGCTGTTTAGCAGCCCTTTAGGATTGGTAGTTCAATTTTTTTAAATAAATTTAAATTAATTTATAATTATTAGTTATTATTAATATAAATCATGGGACATGGGGGATGTTTTGGAGAATTTCTCTCCTTGTGCCCCCAAAATGTTCCCACAGTGGAAATTTGTACTATAGTGTTTGGGGCGGTGTGATTGTATTTTTGCACCACACCACATGCTGGTCATCCAAACCTCCAATTTTAGGCATTTGGAGGCTCCCAAATGAAGCCTAATCATTTGGAGATGTTTGACTAGGAATGCTAAGCATTAAAAAAAAAAAAAAAACCTTTCAGTAGAAGTATATCCAAATTCATTCTTTAATGAAAGATTGAATTTTGAGAAATAAGGTTCTTTTTCCAATAATTATCAATGCCTTGTTGCTCTTCGTTATATATTTACTGGTGTGCTGTCTATAACTCAATAATAAGCTAATTACATAACAGTTTATATTTCTATTGCTTTGCCTAGGATCTTGATGACTTAGTTGAGGCAGCACTTTTGTTCTATGGTAGAAAAAAGCTCTTGGATAATACTCCCATTCCCTTGAGATTGGAGAAAGACAACGATCCCCGCTTGTTAGCATCCCCGTTAAAGTATCCTGGTAAGCTGGCAGTTGATGTCCTCAATAATCGGCTATTCATTTCAGACAGCAACCATAACCGAATAGTATGCTCTCTCTCTCTCTCTCTCTCTCTCTCTCTCTCTCTNAGGTTTCTTCCTTTCTACACAAACAAATTCCTTGTGTCAATCTATTTATCCTTTCCTGTGCTAGCTTGGAGGTTTCCTTTTGAAAGTTGCGAAAAGGCTGCTAGTGATGGGAGCCTGTTTGCAACTTCATGTTCAGTGTTAGTTTTCAGTTTCTATAGATTATGACCTGAGTTCTCGTGATGATAAAAATTGCAGATGTGAAGATGCAGGGTCCTCAACCTATCAATTATCCTGCACCGTCTTCACTTGAACCCAACAGTAAAAGGATGACACCAGTGCAGGATAAATACCCTACCATTGGTTCAGTCTCCTCAATTGGAGGGTAAGAGTGGCTCTGTGTCTGAACCAATTAATAAAAATTTAATCATATCACTCATGATTTCAATCCTCAATAATTTTGTGTGCTTTGTTTTCTGATCACTAATGCATAATCACCTATATTATTCATTTCTTGAGATGCTACCGGCTTGGAAAATGTCATTTCAAGGAGCAAACAGTTCATTAAAACCTGTTCCCATGTTTTAATGTACAATGCATAAGATAAATTGTACTGATGTTGCTGGTATATAAGTGAACTTCCAGAGTTCTCCACAAATGAAATGCCTCTTCCTGGATTCTCTCCATTTACTAGTGCATAGAAACTCAAAACCAGAAGTTACTGAACTTAATTCTCTGTTTTGTTGCACATTTTTTCTAAATAATAAAATGGAAAATGTGACTAGGAAAATCTTGGAGCCTTTAGTGTCAATCCATGAGGTGGTTCATTCAGTTATCTTTTAATCAAGGTTAGTGCAAAGTTAAGTTTAGTTGGCTAGCTTTACCTTTTCAATGCAATAGGAACTTTAAAATCAAGTTAAACCTTAATTCTCCAAATATAAGAGATTTTCACTTGAAAAAGCTATTCATTGCAGTGAAAATAGGATGTGCCATTTTGTTGTCATCCGGTTTTATAGATTCATAGTCTCTAAAGCAAACCCTTCTGAGACAGGCAAATCTCACAAAAATTATCAAAATGACTATATCTCTTCCATTTGAATGGAAAGCTGGGTGCCATTATTTTGTCTTAGGCTCTTTTAGTTAGTGAAAGGTGTTAGATAAATTTATGGACTATGAAGACAGTACCAGCGTATGAGCATACATGATGAGTGGGCTTCTTTTCTCTTTCAGTGAATTCCTTCCTTGTCTTTGATATATTCACACTTTGGAGTTTTTTTCAATGCAAATCAGAAGCTATTAATTTTTTGTTAAGTGTAATAAAAGCTTCAAATGCGCTTTTTAGGGATCATATTATTATTATTATTATTATTATTATTATTATTATTATTATTTTGTTTTTCTGAATGTTTATTTGTTGATTGTGGTGTGCTTCTCAAAATTTATATAGTATATCTGTTTGTTGGCTATTGAAAACACCTGATTTGTCAGTACATACTCTATATTTAGAGAAAACCTATAAGCTCTGGTACTTGGAATTGGTTTAGGGATTTCCTACATAATACAGCATTTTTTGCTTGTCCTAGTTTACTTTCTATTTCTGGAGGAAATTCCAGCTGCTAAGAATATATTTTCTACTTTATTTTTTTTTTTAATCTCCATCAGGATTAGCACAAATATGATATTCAGTCCAATGTTGTCATGAGGCTGTAGAAATAATTTATGGACAGGGTGCAGGTTTCACGCCGCAATGTTGTGAGATATGCAAGTTTGGGCATTGCTGCATCTTGTCTTTTTTTTGCCATCACAAACTGGAAGGTAAAGGTTTAAAGTAAAGGAGAGTGCTTGTGAGAAAAAAACATAAGTTTTGAGTTAGCATTTCCTCGAAATTTGCATTGTACTGTTTAATCTGGTTTTTATGTTTATGGCACTGATTTTACCACCACCACCACCATCATCATCATCATCATCATCATCATCATCATTACTCCTGCTATAAGCTTTTTTATTTTTATTTATTTATTTATTTTTTTTATTTTTGCAGGCAATGCAATATACATCTCCTAAAGCTATACAGAACTTGTTATTTGGAGTTAGCAGCCCTCCTTTTGGACAAAATGAAGGTCTCACATTTGCAAATTTTTCTTTTGTTTGTTTCCATCCCTACTTGTCAATGAGCAAATCTTGCATTGCTTGACTGCAGACACAGCTAGCTCACAGAGAATTCAACAGTTTATAAACTATATTTCTGATGTGGAGGGCAGGTAAGTTATATCCTACTCCATACTTCATTACTTCTAATAAAATTTTGTTTTAAATTTCTCAGGATATGAAATAGTTAATTCACTCTTTGCTTAATAGTCATGTTTAGGTCCCGTGTTGATCCTTAACATTTTGCACTTAGCCTACCAACTTCTGATTCTACCTATCTCATATTTCAATTCCTGGCTTCCGCTAGGAAAAATGCAACTATTGTGCCAGAGTTCCCATCTAAATTAGACTGGCTGAATACTGCCCCTCTTCAGCTGCGCCGGGTATAGACAGTATCCCATCTTTCTATTTTGTGTTTTTACCCATTAACTCTAGCATTCATTGTATATTTCTGTATGTTCTTCCTCTTTACTTTCTTGCCTCAGACCTTTTTCATTGAACTTTTAATCTTCCTATAGAATGCTTTCAATTTGTTACGCATGGTGTTATAATCTTATGCTTGGCCGTTGAAGAGAAACTCCTGTAAGAGGTTCCCAATGGCCAATGCTCATTTCTATCTTCTTTTTCTTAACCTTTTTCTTGCTCTTTACTTTCTTGCCACAGACTTTCTCAATCTTCACCTTTTCGTCCTTTGGGAATATATAACAGTTTTATGGGAAAAGTCTAGAAAGGAATTGTAAATTTTACTCATCAGTCAATAACATAGATTTTCATCTTTTACTGGACAGGATTTGAGAGGCAAGGTAGTTCTTCTGGACTTTTGGACATACTGCTGTATTAATTGTATGCATGTGCTGCCAGATCTGGAATTTCTGGAGAAAAAGTATAAAGATATGCCAGTAAGACTACCTTTTCCTCATTCAGTTTTTGATATGTTGGTTCCATGTTTCTTCTTGATGTACAATGCTGTTAATTCCTACTTATCGAGCTGCTAATATATAATGCATCCCTTGTATAACCATTGAGTTCTTTGAATCTCTATATCAATGGCATTCTAACTGTGTAAATTCTCTCTGTAGAGTCATTATTATCTAAGTCATTATAACAACTGAAGAGGTGAAGCAACTATGTGCAGAAATGGAGCTGCTTAAATGCTGTAGCCTTTAACTAGTTGTTCAATCTTTACTCCTTAAATTTGATTTTTTGTGAGTGGAAACATTAATTCAGATTTTGAACAAGTGGTATGGAAACTTTGCAAGCTCATATATGCAAACAGTTTATTTTCAGAGAATCATAGGTTTGCTAAAGAGTATGAATCTCTAACAAGTATCTTTATCTTTATCTTACAACAACGTTTAGGCATTGCTAGGGTACAACTTCACAATTAGTTATTTGTTGATGGTAGTGAGGCCAATTAGTTTTAACACATCTTTAAGAACAAATTTGTAATTTGGTGCTAAACTGAAATTGGGTTGCATCCAAGGAGGAAAATGAACTTGGAGGGAAAGAGCCCACAAAATTCAACAATATTTTGCTTGGAAGAGAAATTGAAAAGGTTTGCTGGAAAGATAGCTAGTCTTAGGGGCACAAAATATACACAGGTTTTAGATTTATAGTAGTGCTTTATTTCCAAATTCATATTATGATGGGTTTAGCATAAATGGGAAAATAAACAATTGAAGATGGTACCAAATCAAACACTTGCTTTATTAGGCTTTTGCAATCTTCATCTGTTGTTGGGTGTTAGTTTTACTTCACATTTCTAGTCCAGGTTAGTCCAGTTGAGTGCTTCAGTAATCAACTGCAACCTGTAGCTTGAAGGAATCTTTTAGTTCGTAGCCTCACGCCCTCACTTTCTATCAAGCGTCTTGTATTGGAAACTGATACTGCAATGAAATCTTCTAAAATTTTAGTTTTGAAAGGGTGAAGGAAAATAATATTGTTTGAGTAATGTTTTTCAGAAGAAAAATGAATGGAAAATTAGTACTTTAGAGCTGTGTCTCTGGATCAAGGAGAATATTCAGGATGGATTTATAAAATATTTCCAATTCAGTCTTCTCATTCTTTTTTCTTAACATGTTTGTACAAAAAATTCCTGAGCCAAGTAGATAATTTATAAATGGTTAGTCTTGCAGTTTGTTGTAGTGGGAGTGCATTCAGCAAAGTTTGACAATGAGAAAGATCTAGAGGCCATTCGCAATGCAGTATTGCGCTATGAGATCACTCATCCAGTAAGTGATTACTTAAATTTGCTACTCTGTATTTATTTTTCTTCTTGTTATACTTTTGAATTATCTTATATCCTCATTGCATGTTCAGTGACTGGTCCCTTTGCAAACCTAGGTTGTCAATGATGGAGAGATGAATTTATGGAGAGAATTAGGTATAAGTTCCTGGCCAACCTTTGCCATTGTTGGGCCAAATGGCAAGCTTCTTGCACAAATAGCTGGTGAAGGTCATAGAAAGGTAATAATTTGTCTCTATCTAGTCTATTTTTTCCCAACTATATTCCTCCAGCAATTGCAAAACCATATTAAGCTCAAGCAAAGTGCAAATGAGGATAATGAATATAGTAGACAATATTTGATTAGATATTACATAAATAAACCCAAAGCTAGAGATTTTGATGACTTGATTGTGAAGGTTATTTCCTTTTTTTTTCCTTCCTTTTTATCATCCCAATTTCACCTTTGGTTTTCCCCTTTTTTTCTTTTTGCATTTTAAAAGAGAAGCCTTTGTCCATTTCAACTGGCTGAATTTTGGTGCAGTGATAAACAGGAAATGGCAAATGTTCTAGACATATAGTTCATTATTAACTGTAAAATTGCTGCATTTAATACAGTAAGGGTGTGTTTGGTTCGCATATGAGATCGGAATCGGAATGGGTATCAAATGCTTGGCAATGGTAATGGGTTTTGGTGAAAGTATTTTGCATGTTTGGTAGTTGGGTGGAATGAGAATGACTATTAATAGTTGGGGAAACAATTGAGGAGGAAGGGATGAAACCCTTATTTTATTAGGGAATGTGTTTTGCAATTAAGGGGGTAATCAAAATCCATAAAATTCAATGACATCTTTTCTCTTAAAAATACTGAAGAAATTGGTAGGCTCTTATTATTATTCTTTTAAATTGCGTGACATATACTTTTATGTTGATGGCTCAATGTTTGTTTCCTTCCCATTTTCACATTTTCCCTTTAGAAATATGTGTCAATATCCTCTTTGCTAGAGTTCATCTTTCTTCTGTTCAATTCATTTGGAAAATTAAAGAAAATGACCCTCTTAGGCTTTGTTAGGGACATCAGTGGGATTTGAGTGTGGCAGTAAGATTGGAGTAGTGATAATGAGATTGAAATGGTAGCAGTTAGACTGGTTAGAGATAAGTGAAAAGAATGGGTGTCTAGGAAAATAGCAGTGATAGGGAGATTGGAAGACATTTACATGAAATATAGAAATAATAAATTTTATATTAATATTTTTTTAAAAGTTTTAACAAATAAATAAATAATATGTTAAACAGTGAATAGGTTTGAATACTAGAGTGTGTTCTTCTATATTTCTGTGTGTTTAGAGTACAAGGAGATAGCCCTATTTATACAAGCTACAAAAGGAAACGAGCCACATAATTCAAACCTAGCTTGTAAGGGCTCTCACCCACCACCCAACTTCTCTAACACTCCCCCTCAAGCTGGAGCATAGATATCAAACATGCCCAGCTTGTTACATATATATGAAATTCGACTCCCACTTAGCCCTTTAGTGAACACGTCAGCTAGCTGATCACCACTACGGACATGCATAGCAGATATCAACCCATGTTGAACTTTTTCTCGTATAAAATGACAATCAACCTCGATGTGTTTCGTCCGCTCATGAAAAACTGGGTTGTTCGTGATATGTATAGCTGCACGATTGTCACACCACAACTTAATAGGTAACTTCACCTCCACACCTACCTCTTTTAGAATATTATGCACCTACACTATTTCACTGGTCACATGGGTCATAGCTCTATACTCGGACTCTGCACTTGATCGGGCTACAACGCTCTGCTTCTTACTCTTCCACGAGACTAAGTTGCCTCCCACAAATGCACAATATCCTTTCGTAGACCTCCTGTCATCAGGCGATCCAGCCCAATCCGCATCAGAAAAAGCCTCAACACCTGTGTGTCCATGATCAACATAGAGAATCCCTTTCCCAGGTGCACCTTTCAAATAATTCACAATGCGAACAGTTGCGTCCCAATGAGTCCGTGTAGGTGAACTCATAAACTGACTTACCACACTTACTGGAAACGCAATATCTGGACGAGTAATCGTGAGGTAGTTTAACTTCCCCACTAACCTCCTATACCTGTCAGGATCTTCAAACACCTCCCCCTCACCTGCTACAAGCTTGCCACCTTGTTCCATAGGCGTATCACATGGTCTGGACCCAAGTAACCCTGTATCATCAAGAAGGTCCAACACATATTTTCTCTGCGAAAGGAATATGCCTTTCTTGGAGCGAGTAACTTCAATACCCAAAAAGTACTTTAGTACTCCCAGATCCTTAGTATGAAACTCAGTCCCAACGAATGACTTAAGACTATCAATTCCACTTGCATCGCTACCTGTGATTACAATGTCATCCACATATACTATCAACAAAACACACCCATGGTTAGTATGTTTATAAAAGACAGTATGATCATACGCACTCCTTCGCATTCCAAACTCCATAGCAGCACTGCTAAACCTCCCAAACCATGCACGTGGGGACTGTCTCAAACCGTAGAGAGACTTCTTTAGTTTGCACACCTTCCCAGACTCCCCCTGAGCAACAAACCCGGGCGGTTGCTCCATGTAAACCCCCTCTCCACGGCGAGTCGTTGGGCAGAATCACCGTCGCGATCTGACGCCGGGAAACCACTCACACGCCGGCGCGTGAGTCTCTGAGCAGAAAGTGGCGGCGGCGCGTAGAAGCTCCGATGGCGGTGCAACTCCTCCTCCCGGCGTCGCCGTCCTCCCCTGAGTATTACCCACTCACTCACCGCTCTGATACCATGTTAAACAGTGAATAGGTTTGAATACTAGAGTGTGTTCTTCTATATTTCTGTGTGTTTAGAGTACAAGGAGATAGCCCTATTTATACAAGCTACAAAAGGTAACGAGCCACATAATTCAAACCTAGCTTCTAAGGGCTGAGATTAATTCTCTCACCCACCACCTAACTTCTCTAACATAATAATTTTATTTTATTTACAAATTATAATTTCATAATTAACAATTTTTTATATTAATAAATTTGTTAATATAGAGCATATTCAGAAATCTTCTCTTTACTTTCGTAATAGTTATAAAAAAATTGCAAATATATATTAAGAAAATATACCAAAATTGGGCGAGGACATCGCCCAATTTTGCTCAAGGGAGCATGAGGCTCCTCTATGAAATGGGAGCCTCTTGCTCCCAAATATAATTGAAGGTAGCTGTTTAGCAGCCCTTTAGGATTGGTAGTTCAATTTTTTTAAATAAATTTAAATTAATTTATAATTATTAGTTATTATTAATATAAATCATGGGACATGGGGGATGTTTTGGAGAATTTCTCTCCTTGTGCCCCCAAAATGTTCCCACAGTGGAAATTTGTACTATAGTGTTTGGGGCGGTGTGATTGTATTTTTGCACCACACCACATGCTGGTCATCCAAACCTCCAATTTTAGGCATTTGGAGGCTCCCAAATGAAGCCTAATCATTTGGAGATGTTTGACTAGGAATGCTAAGCATTAAAAAAAAAAAAAAAACCTTTCAGTAGAAGTATATCCAAATTCATTCNAGAGTACAAGGAGATAGCCCTATTTATACAAGCTACAAAAGGTAACGAGCCACATAATTCAAACCTAGCTTCTAAGGGCTGAGATTAATTCTCTCACCCACCACCTAACTTCTCTAACATAATAATTTTATTTTATTTACAAATTATAATTTCATAATTAACAATTTTTTATATTAATAAATTTGTTAATATAGAGCATATTCAGAAATCTTCTCTTTACTTTCGTAATAGTTATAAAAAAATTGCAAATATATATTAAGAAAATATACCAAAATTGGGCGAGGACATCGCCCAATTTTGCTCAAGGGAGCATGAGGCTCCTCTATGAAATGGGAGCCTCTTGCTCCCAAATATAATTGAAGGTAGCTGTTTAGCAGCCCTTTAGGATTGGTAGTTCAATTTTTTTAAATAAATTTAAATTAATTTATAATTATTAGTTATTATTAATATAAATCATGGGACATGGGGGATGTTTTGGAGAATTTCTCTCCTTGTGCCCCCAAAATGTTCCCACAGTGGAAATTTGTACTATAGTGTTTGGGGCGGTGTGATTGTATTTTTGCACCACACCACATGCTGGTCATCCAAACCTCCAATTTTAGGCATTTGGAGGCTCCCAAATGAAGCCTAATCATTTGGAGATGTTTGACTAGGAATGCTAAGCATTAAAAAAAAAAAAAAAACCTTTCAGTAGAAGTATATCCAAATTCATTCTTTAATGAAAGATTGAATTTTGAGAAATAAGGTTCTTTTTCCAATAATTATCAATGCCTTGTTGCTCTTCGTTATATATTTACTGGTGTGCTGTCTATAACTCAATAATAAGCTAATTACATAACAGTTTATATTTCTATTGCTTTGCCTAGGATCTTGATGACTTAGTTGAGGCAGCACTTTTGTTCTATGGTAGAAAAAAGCTCTTGGATAATACTCCCATTCCCTTGAGATTGGAGAAAGACAACGATCCCCGCTTGTTAGCATCCCCGTTAAAGTATCCTGGTAAGCTGGCAGTTGATGTCCTCAATAATCGGCTATTCATTTCAGACAGCAACCATAACCGAATAGTATGCTCTCTCTCTCTCTCTCTCTCTCTCTCTCTCTCTCTCTTCTAGATGTGTCTGTCTAGGTGTGCCTTATTCTATCTCTCCCTTTCCAAACGAAAGAGGTAGAGACACATCTGTGAATGATGCTTCTAGATGCAGAAAGTATTGTGCATGCTTTTACGGTGCTTGTTTGCCACTATTAAGAAAATTCCATGTGAGCACGGTTTTTATTGATTCCTGAAATTGTTTGTTGTAGACTGATCAAGTGTGTTTTACATTAAATTTGATAATAGGATGTCAGAGAATGCACCACAGGGGATTCTTGAAATTCCAAAATGATCATTTGAAAATGAAAATGTGAAGTGAGTTCTAAATTGTTGAATATTAAAAGATGCTAGTGTTGGCTCATGTTCACTCCAATTTGAATGAATAGAAAAAGAGGAAATTCCTCTTTGGCCACAGTGTAATGTTATTCTTATTCTTCGCAAAATATGATTAAGCCGTCTAAGCTGTTTATCATATTGTGAAAGTAATAGCTGCTTATGTTTACTTTTTGCTCACCTGACATTTATGTGGGCTTTATGAAGTTTCCCTATACTTGTGTGCTTACATACCTAATGAAACGAATCTGCTTGTTTGAAAACCACTGCCAGTCTGCCACCAACAGAGAAAAAAAACCTGTTTCCAAACTTACATCTAGGTGTTGATCAAGAAAGTTGCTTGTATTACATATAACTCTAATACTCTATTATCATCTTAGTCCATCTTGACCTAGCAGTGTTCCTCTTCTGTTATTTGCTTTCTGCTCTGCTTAATCATTGACTAATTAATCTTGATGGCATAATCTTGCTTTTATGTCTGAAATGCAGGTAGTCACTGACCTAGAAGGGAACTATATAGCTCAAGTTGGGAGCACGGGGGAGGAGGGTCTTCGTGATGGTAATTTCGATGAGGCTACTTTCAATCGACCACAGGCAAGTTATAAACCCTCCACTGCCTTCTCTGGCATTCTTCTTCAGGATGTTGCTTCCTCCACTTTTGATTGAATCTAATGATTTGACTGGGATGACTGTTCATTGTAGAAATATAAGTAAAGAGAAATGTGGGGCAACATTTTGAAATTCTTTTGATTAGTGATTGGGAAGTCAACTTAAGTTTGAGCGAATGGTTCCCAATTCCCATATAATGTTAGAACAGAACTGATAGAGAGATTTGAGTTCATGGAAGCAGTAATTATTTTGAGATTGTCCACAATAAAAACCACACAATTCAATGTGAAGCATAGGGAGCAATTTTTTCTCATTCTCCTTTATTCATTTGATTTTCACAGCTTCTGGTTTTGCTTAAAGTCATTTCTTGTTCACTTTCTTCTGCCCAGGGTTTGTCTTACAATGCAAAGAAAAATCTCCTTTATGTGGCAGATACTGAAAACCATGCTTTGAGGTACTGGTGCCTGGGATTTTTTTGGTTAAGTAGTGCATTTATCTTACTCAAGCATTTTTTTTAGATCTTCTGAATGTTTTTACTCAAGCATCTAATCTTTTCCCAAATTGCCTTTTCATTTTCCGGTATCTTATCCACCCCCTCTTTAAGTGGTTAGCAACTCCTTGGCCCATAAACCATAACTCAATAGCATCTGGCCAAGACTAATAATTTTGAGATCAACATAATTTTTTGGAAGTGATCACCTGACTTCTAAAAAAAAAATAGGCACATAAATAGAGCTCAAGACAGTAGACATATTACTGGCGGAAGGAAAAACAGTACCAGAATTATCAGAATTTTTGTCCGAGGACATTGTTACCAAAATAGAAAATTGATGGCATAGATGGAGTCGCAGATGGCCAACGAGGTGATCTGGAGAATTTTGCAGAGAAGTCTGTTAGAGATATAGGGTGTTAGTTGAGAAATCTACTCTTAGCCCTAGGTTTTAGTGTTAGAAATCTGTAGCTAGGGTTAGTTCTACACTTGTATAAATAGCTCTACTCTCTTCATCCTGTACATATAAACACAGAACATATACGAATACAAGTTGAGTGTTTTCTAGATATTCTATTGTTTAACATGGTATCAGAGCCCAATGGGCATTGATTTGCGCAAGGAGGCGCCGCCGCCGGAGGAAGCGGAGCAGCTAATGGAGCCGCCACGCACCTCTGCTGACCGGAGCTCCGGCGACCACGTGCCAGTGCGTGGAGGCGCGTGAGGCCTTTTCCGGCAACCTTTTTAGCGAAAAATTGGTTCGTTCGACTCGTGGGGTTGTGCAGAATATTGCTTCAGATGGGCTGTGCCACACTTGTTCGGAGGAGTTGGTTTGCTTTGACATTGACGAGGCAGAAGCATAGGGATGGTTTGGTTTTCTTTTTGGAGAAGATGGAGGTTTGTGAACTGTGTAGAAGGGTAGCCAGAGTGTATGGTTTCCACCTGTGAAAGATGCTTTGAAAGTGGTGCGAGAAGTGGACCTGAGGCAGTAGGTTTGCATTGGATCATGGATGGTTAAGGATGAAGCTAATAAGAGAATAATTGGGCAATGGATTTTTGTGTTCGGTTGGTTTATTTTGTTTTATTTTATTTTGTGAGGTTGTTTTAATTTGATTTGGTCTTCAAGTTTAGTTTTTGAGTTGTTTGGTTTGTCGTGTCAATAAGTCATGAGGGCTTGTGTTTGGTTTATCGTTTTGTTGCTGCTTGTTTAAGTTAATTTAATATGAGGTTAGTATCATATTTGGAGCAGTGCCAGGGTGTGAGAGTTGAGGCAGTCCTTGTAAAGGGGTGTTGCACTGATGGGTGTTGCACCGATGGGCAGCACAGGTGCCAGGGTGGTGTGGACTTGGCATATGTCGCGGCTATTGTGGAAGGTCGACGGCTGAAGAAGAATGGTTCAGGAGGAACTAGTTTGTGTGCATGCAACAAGAAAACGGGAAAACGCTGGTGTTAGGCAGCGGTGATAAGGGTTTGTGGAGTGAGAGGCCGGTGCGCTGCGGTGTTAAGCAGCGGTGATAACGGTGTGGGGTGTGAGAGGCAGGTGCGCTGTGGTTGTGGTGTTTGGCTTGGTTTGTAGCTTTGTAGAAGCTTTGTTGGTGCGACAAGGTGCATTGTGGACTGACTTGGCACAGCATCGTTCGAAGGTTCAAGTGGTTCAAGACTTATGGTTCTAGATGTGGAGTCTTATGGTTCATGTGATACATATGTAACAAGTTGGGCATGATTGAAATCTATGCTCCAAGGGGATGTTAGAGATAGAGGGTGTTAGTTGAGAAATCTACTCTTAGCCCTAGGTTTTAGTGTTAGGAATTTGTGGCTAGGGTTAGTTCTACACTTGTATAAATAGTTCTACTCTCCTGTACATATAAACACAGAACATATACGAATACAAGTTGAGTTTTCTAGGTATTCTATTGTTTAACAAAGTCTGCTGGAGACGGCCCTACGCGCCAGCACACGAGTGTGGTTTGCCAGCTGGTCAGGTTCGTTGGAGGCCTTAGAGGCAATAAATAGCACCAATTTGACAAAAATTCTCGCCAAAAGCAAGTAATTTTAAGAAAAGTGTTCAAATGACCAGTAACTTTACTGTTCATGTGACGAACAAAATTTAAGAAAAAACTGGCTTCTGATACCATGTAGGAAAAGAAGTAAAGAATTTCTTGTATTTTTCATATCTGAATGAAGAGGCAACAAACAAATATATATAGACACAATGTGACCTTTCATCAGGCACCTTTTCGTAGACAGACACAACCTTTGTGTTTCAACGAAAACAAACATGGCAATACGAAAATGCACCATCCTTGAGAGATAAACTTGGCAATGGACCAAAAAACCTTCAATGTTTACCAAAAAGACCAAAGAATAACAACACAAGGATCTGGAAATTTTCAGCGGAAAAAGTCATTGCTGGTAGTTGCACATGCCAGCACATGAAGGGAAGCCTCACTGGCATGTGACAATGGGGCAGATGATAACAAAATTTCATGGGATTGATCACTAGAGAGGGAGGAATCCAATTCTGTAGGCAGTGAGATAAAAACATCATCTGAGGAGAGATATGAGAAAAACCGAATCGAGATCTGTCAGCTTGGTTGGGGCGTGGCAGAGCATATGGATGTCTCCAGGGATGGGCTTTCCAGCGGTGGGTCATGATTGACAAGGTCCTGAACAAAGTTGTGGTGTTAGTGTACAAGGAAGTCACTGGAAAGGTTGAAACTAAGAGGGCAGAAGTGCTCCATCGTTGGAAAAATAGAAGAATCTCTGAAAAATAGAAATAAAAATAGCCTTATGATATGTAGGCTCTAATACGATGTTGAAATTAAGGGATTGAAAGGCCTAGTGGGTGGTAAAATAGCAACCACCCGCCAATTAGGCCGAAGCAAAATATGTGAGAAACGAAAGAAAGAGATAATAATATATGTTTATTTGTATTGAATATGAAACCATGCATATTCGTACTAGGTATAGGACTAGAGTTTCCTATTATTCAACAGAAATTATCGACTAAATTAAAATTGTTAGGACTTTGTGGTCATGATCATATTTCTGCCTTAACTTGTAAAATGTAGAAATTTTTTCTAGATCTTCCATATTCTACTTCTAGTTTAGGAGGGGCCAGTAAGTTAATCTTGTTCAATGAATTACCATACTGCCCTTTTTCCACAACATTGAAGAATTACTTGTCATGAATTCTTGTTGTAAAGAATTTATTTTATTATTGTTTTTATTTGCCCTTCCACAATGTGTTTTGCACTTCACTTGTCATTTCACCTTTATTTCACTTCATAAACTTTGCAACTTTTTTGAAATGCAGAGTCATTGATTTTGTAAATGAGATAGTAAGGACCCTCGCTGGGAATGGAACAAAGGGTTCTGATTATGAAGGGGGAGGAACAGGATCTGCTCAGGCAAGATTTATGCAATTTAAAATATTAATGATATAGTTCTAATCTAGTGGTGCTCATGTATAAATGTACAATATAGCATAATAATGTAGTTACTACAATCTTTTGTTTTGAAATTAAGTTCCTAGACATGATTTTTAGGTCCTCAATTCTCCCTGGGATGTCTGCTTTGAGCCCGACAATGAGATTGTGTATATTGCAATGGCTGGCCAGCATCAGATCTGGGAGCATAATACATTAGACGGTGTAACAAAAGCTTTCAGTGGTGATGGTTATGAGAGGAATTTAAATGGGTCAAGGTAATACACACTCACAACACACTCACAACTATGTTTTTTTGTCTCTAAATACATCTAGTACATCTATCAGTATGCTATATTGGTTTATTTGAATGTAATTTAATTTTATTTGTGTTCATTTTTCTTGCTATTTAATGTCTTTTGACTTTATTTAGGGTTACATATCAGAGTTTCTGAGTGTCTTATTGAAGAATGAAAGAGTTGCTATATGGGTGATGATAGCACCCTTCATCATTTACTTATCTTTTATTATCATAGCTTGAACATCAGAAAACATGCTTAGACAAATGAATGGAGGTAATTTAATTAATAACTAATCATGAGCATTTTATCATTTGGTGTTACAAGCTAGATCAGCTGTTTACCTGGATTCTTCAAGCTAATCTTGGTGAGCATGAAGAAAGTATACCCCCCAAAAAGAGTCACACTTGTGTGAGACCGTGAGACGGTTCGAATCTAGGATAGTTGCTTGTTACTTATGATTGAAATCATAATACTTATTCCGGAAAATTTAATACCAATTTAAAATAAATAAACTATTACTTATAATAGATATTGTAATATTTATGTGAAATTGTGATACTATTTAAGGTAAAATGATTGTTACTAAATATTGTAATACTTATAACTGAAATTGTAATACTTACACACCCAGTTGTCTACAACCCGACCCGTCTCACGGACAAGGATCTATGAGACGGTCTTACACAAGTTTTTGTCCCCCAAAAAATGTTAGCTCTTTCATTGCATCTGTTGTTTTCCTTAGAATGGAAAATACTGCAAAATGAAAATATTTTGGAAACTGCAATGTTTAAGTGATGATTCAAAGTGGTCTGTGCATAATATCTGTCTGTTGGAGGATTCATCTTAACTAGAATCTTGTATAGCTATCAATTGTATGCTGCACTTTTACTACACTTTATAACATAATCTACTTAATATTTAATATTGCTTATCTACAATTGTTTGACCTTATCCTTTGTCCTTTTAATGACAGCTCCAGAAACACTTCATTCGCACAACCTTCTGGCATTTCATTATCACCTGGTAATATTTTGGAATAAATTCAGATTATTACTCACTGTTGAATTATTCCAAATCTTTATTACGCATTAGTCATATATGGCTATCATGCTGCGATATTTTATAGATCGAAAGGAAGCATACATTGCTGACAGTGAGAGTAGCTCCATTCGAGTTGTTGATCTAAGGACTGGAGGTTCAAGATTGCTGGCTGGTGGTGACCCAAATTTCTCAGATAACTTGTTTAGGGTATTCCTATCATGAGCCAAGAGAGCCAGACTTGTTTTAAATTACTTGTTCTTTTTCAAGATTTTGTTGTGTAACAGATCTCTTTAATGTAGCTATTTCAACTTGCAGTTTGGAGACAGTGATGGAATAGGTTCTGGTGCACTTCTTCAACATCCATTAGGTGTTTTTTGCGGTCAAGATGGTCAAATTTATATAGCAGACTCTTATAATCATAAGGTGATTACTACTTTTAACCAAGAAATTCTTTGATGCAAGAGGGCAGTAGCCTAATTCACGTGGTTCTGAAGTTCATGACTCTCAGAAATTATCAATGCCTGCATTTAGTAATTCATGGTTTAGATAGAAATGCACCTTTCTACATCTGTTTCATAGGCATGTAAAATAATATTGCTCACATGAGAAATTGTAGGATTTAAAAAATGTGCCCTTTTTATGCTACCATCTGACCTTAGTTAATGACTAAGATCTCAACTGACTATCAGTGACAGTTGTATCCAGCTTAAAGGAATAACTATTCATACTTGGAGCTTATAGTTAACTCGAAGATGTAATAGAGTCATTTTTGTTCAATATCTTATTTGACTTGGAGCTGTTTTAATTGCCAGATTAAGAAGCTAGATCCAGTAAGTAAAGCAGTGAGTACTTTAGCAGGTACTGGTCAAGCCGGTTTCAAGGATGGAGCTTCTTCAACAGCTCAGGTTGTATGGACTGATTTATTAAGTATGTGTGTGTATGCATCTATAATCACATGCATCATAGGAATTTAGGTGTCTTTCAAACGAGTGAAAATGAACATGTTGTTTGCTCGAGAGTGAGTGGCAAAATTATAGGTTGAGAATTGCCTCAGTTGCAATATTAAAGTCAGCATGTGTTTTGTTCTTGATCAGTTCTTAGATCTCTCTCCCTCTTGCTATACTGATGTGTTCAGCATCTTTTACAGCACTGTATTTAGAGGATCAATTCAGTTCTCAGGGTGTCTTGAAAAATTTTACTTTAATCAGAAGTGTTAAGAGTCCCACATTGATAAAATAAAATAAGAGAGAACATATGGATTTATAAGGATAGGGGTTAGACTAGCCAATTGGTTGGTTCAATCTTTTAGTGTGGTTTGGCCCATCTGCATTATAGCCCAATTGAGTGACCCTAGCCCAATCTTAAATTATAAAATGATATCAGAGCCTGACATCCAAGCTTGCCAGGGAGGGATTATAGCCCAGTTGAGTGACCCTAACACAATCTTAGATTATAACAAGAAGATCCCTTGCATAAGATAAGATTCGCTAGGCTCTGGTTAAAGATTGTAAGATCTGTTTGAACAAATATGTTATATGTGATTCTTGATTGTTGATCTGCTCTGCATATTTACTGATTCCTTGAGAAGCAAAAGTGAAGGTGGATCTTGGTTTTGTAACATATCCAACACTGACATGCATTTTCTGTTGGATACCAGTTGATATGTTTGAGATGCTAATTAATTGATGCCTTTTTGCAGCTATCAGAACCAGCAGGAATTGTTCAAGCAGAAAGTGGTAATGTCACTTTCATGCAGTTACATTCACCCTACATATTTTAAAGCACAAAATAAATCCTTTTTTTTTTTATGGTCTGATGATTTTATCCAGGAAGATTATTCATAGCAGATACAAACAACAACCTTATCAGATATTTAGATGTGAACAATGAAAAAGCTGAACTTCACACCCTAGAGTTGAAAGGAGTCCTGCCTCCTGCACCCAAATCCCGATCTTTGAAGCGCCTTAGGAGGCGATCTGGAGCTGACACACAGACCATTGTTGTTAGTGGTGGTTCGTCAAAAGAAGCTACATTGCGCCTTCAAATATCAGTACCCGAAGGTTACCATTTCTCAAAGGTTCTTTCTCACTCCTCTTCTCCTCCAAATGACACACACATATATACTGGCCATAATTGCTGATGGTGATTCTCCTTGCTTCCAAATGTAGGAAGCACAAAGTAAGTTTAGTGTTGAAATGGAACCAGAGGATGCAGCTCTGGTTGATCCTTTGGATGGAAATCTGAGTGCACAAGGTTCTGCTGTTTTACATGTGAGAAGATCCTCGACTTCATCTTCCATGGGAAGAATTAATTGCAAGGTATTTGTCTCTGTCCATAATCCACATGTCAGCATCTTTATCAGTCCAATATGTGAGCAGAAAGTACTTGGAGCTAGACAAATAATGTAATTTTAGTATAGGGAAAATCGCACTTTTCGTCCCTAAGTTATAGGGTAATTGTAGAATTCGTCCCTAAGTGTTGCTCATACTCACTTTTCGTCTCTAAGTTATCATTGACGTTGCACTTTTTGTCCCTTTACTAATAAAACATTAGGGATGAAATTTGCAATTTTAGTATAACTCGGGGACAAAAAGTGAGCACGAAAGGACGAAAAGTGCAACACCAATGATAACTTAGGGACGAAAAGTGAGCATGATCAACGCTCGGAGACGAATTCTACAATTACCCTATAACTTAGGGACGAAAAGTGCAATTTTCCCTTTAGTTAGTATATTAAAAATGTACATTGTATTCATGGAAAGTGCATTATTTGAGTACCGAAAGTACATTATTTTGTATATTATCAAATAATGTACATTCAGTACACAAATAATGTACGTTTAGTATATTAAAAATGTATGGTGTACAGAAAAATTTGCCTATAATCACCATGTTTGCTTTCAAGCTCGGTGATGTGGGCAAATTATGCTATAGGTGGACCCAAATTTATGTTCACAAATTTAGAGCTCTATGTTCATAATTTTAGATCTCAATATACAAAATTACATTACTCAATATTCACAATTTTTGAACTCTATATTCACAATTTTGTTATACAGATTCAAAAATTGTGTTATACTGTTGAACATAGAGTTTTGATACTATTGAACATAGAGTTATGAAATTGTGAACGTAGAGCTATGAAATTGTGAACATGAAGTTATAAAACTGTAAACATGGAGTTATAAAATTGTGAATATGAGATTATGAAATTATGAACATAGAGTTATAAAATTGTGAATATAGACTAGGGTCCACCTTGCAAGTGGACCGGGTCCATGGCATAACAACTGGGTTATGTGCCATTGGGCTCAAAATCCTGCTTTTCTTTTCCTGGTTGTGACCTGATTTATATGCAAAACAAATTTTGCCATGGAATCTGAATCCATACAGCTTACTCAGCTCTTTACTATGTACACTCATTTTCATGTCCCCAAAAGAAATACACACTCATTCTTAATGTGCTAAAACTACCTATGTTTGGATAGACTTCAATAATGAGTTAACCCCATATGGGATACTTCGAGTATGGTGGTTTTGTCACGTTTAGTCCTAGACTTTCAAATTGACCACCCGTGGTCCTTTGACTTTCAAATTATTATCATCCATGGTCTAAGTTTACCATCTATGGTCCTTCAACTTTCAAAATTTAACCAGTTGTGGTCTTCTTGGAAGGACCATGGATAATTAAAATTTGATAATTGAAGGACCATGAGTGGTTACTTGAACCACGGGTGGTAACAATTTGAAAGTTGAAGGACCACGGGTGATCAATTTGAAAGTTTAGGGCTAAACGTGACAAAACCACTATACTCAGAGAATCCCAGATGGTATTAACTCCTTCAATAATATTCATTTGACTTCCTGATTGGCCATTGGATAAAACCAAATTAACTTACAAGGGCTAGTATTATCTGTCTTCTGCAACTAGTGAGCTGAGGCTAACAAATTTCAGGTTTACTACTGTAAAGAAGACGAGGTTTGCTTATATCAGTCTCTGACATTTGAAGTCCCATTTGAAGAGGTAAATACCGACTCCTCCTCACCCGCAGAGATCACACTTGCATATGTTGTAAAGCCCAAGGTGTCCACAGATAGCTTCCAGACCCCAGTTAATCGCTGATCAGAAGCATTATATTATGTGAGTTAATATTGCGCATACATTCATATATATATATATATATAAAAGTACATCATGCTCTATAATAGTTGCTTAATAACTTGTTACACATTGTCTTGTTGATATAATACCAACAAGTATTGAGCATACATATAATGAAACCGCAGTGGCACAGCCATTGCCATTATGAGAGAAAAAAAGATACTTGGTACTAATTATTCCTTGCTTCAAGTTGTAATCTAACTTTATCTTCATTAAGCATACACATTTTTTTTTTGGTAAATTCACGGGGTCTTTCTCCGTCCGTTTAACGGTTCGGGTCCACCCACGTTCGCTCCGAGAGGCACAGGGGAATCGTCGCTTGTGGGAATAGAACCTGGGAATTGAACCCAGGTTCTCCTAGAATTCTTCCCCACAAAGAGAGCTCACTTGCCACTTGAGTTACCCCATTAAGCATACACATTAACATTTAACTTGATGTGATTAGTCTGTGCAGGTGCATGACCCCCCCCCCCCCACCCACCCACCCAAATAGTGCTTTGGCTTCAAGGTGTCGTAGTATATAAATACTAGTAGTAATAATAAATAATTAGGATAATAGTCAGGGCGAATTTACAATGGAGACAATGGGACAGTTGCCCCCCCTCACCTCTCCCCACCCCTTATATAGCTGTAACTTATACAGAGTATATAAAATGGTAGATATTTCACCCCTTTATTCTTCACATGGTATCAAAGCCTAAACCTTAAAATAAACCATTTCTTTCCGCCGCTGCTGCAACCGGAGTTTGCCGCGCCAAAATTGTCGTCTTCTTTGTCCGACGTGCCAAGTGGTTTTTCTGCCAATCTTGCACCGCAGGCCCTCCTGAAACCTCACCGAAGGCCCCCTTGAAGCCTCGTCGCGAGCCTAGACTTGGGTAGCTTAGTTGGTTAGAACTCTAAACTTAATATTAAACTTGATAAGATAATAGCCGCCATGGTGATGATTATTTGAATGATAAGCTTGGGGATAAAGAAAAGAATTCATTCGTGTGTGGTTTGTCCTTTATTGGTCGGATAATGAACCAATTATTGGGGGTGGATTAGTAGAGTATGACTTTGCTTGCTTTAATTTAATGACGATGATGATGGAGGTGGTGCATAACACCCTTACTGGTCTGCCAGAAAGTGATTCTTTATCCAAATAATACCTTATTTTAGCTTCCAAAATTGCATATGGCTAATATATTATTGTGTTTGACAGCGAATTACGCGTTTGTTCCACCAAATTTGTGTTCAGCATTCTTCCGACATGTCTGTCTCATTATCTTCATGCAACGCCAGGCCACCTAGCTTCATATTTGATTTCTGTGAGTTGTGACCCTATGCTTATGCTTCTTAGATATAAATATAGTCTTTAATCTTTACTTAATGAAATCGAGAAACCTAACTTCGTAATAGAGAAAGTGAGAGCAATGTTGATCTCCCACTAGGTCACTATAGTTGATATCCTCTCAGTTATATATGTATTTGTGTTGCCCTGTTTTGTTTCATACTTGACTCAGAATCATAAATAGTGTTGACATAGTAAAATACGGATGTACGATAGAAATACACTTGTATTAATATTAAGGCGGGTACAAGTAGGAATACCCTATACGAAACCGGTCTACGTGAACTTTGACTATTCAGGAGATAAAACAGCCCAAAGTCCTTCTGCCTGCAATAAATGCGCCTTTTATAGGTGGCCTCAGGAGGAGTTCCGGCCTAGCGGCATGCGCTACGCGTGTCGAACATGCACCGGTCCATGTAATGTCCCAATCGCTCGATAGCCAGGTGTTAGCCTCGGATAAGCTAAGGTTCCAACCCAAAATAGGGTATTACTGTAGGTCGGGACGATAGTCTGACCGGTCTGTAGAGACCGGGATAACGACGGACGCTAGAGAACCAATAATAAATCCCCGGGGCGGAATGTAGACCGAGAGGTCGGTACAAATAAACCGGGATTTATCCCTATCAAGTGTATTGGTATTATTCTGAGCAGTATGAATACTATAACTTTAAGGTCCTATATATTATATCAATACAGGCTTTATAGAGGTATAGCCGTTGTCCAACCAAACTCTAAGCAAGCATCACATAATTTCCTAATATATAATATATATTATACCGGAAAACCCAACAATGCTTAGATTAGATTGGTTGGTATGCGGTCTATGTGGAATCGGTTTTTCCCGTTTTCTGAACTGTTTGGTATGTTATTCGAGACATGTTCATTTTGTCCAACACTTGTGCTGTGAGCTGTCTCTCTCTCTCAATTTGCATTGGGGTTTATTCATTCAGCATTGATAAACTTATTAGGTTTCGTTATGGAATGAAATGCGTGACACTAATCGAAGATAGTTGTTTGTTATTTATTATAAAATCATACAGAGTAATATTTATTATCAAAAATTTAATACCAATTTGAAATAAATAAATTGTTACCTATAATAGATATTGTAATCTTTATATGTGAAATTGTGATACTATTTAGGTAAAATAATTGTTACTAATGGTATATAGTGTAATACTTATAACTGAAATTGTGATAATTACAAAGTTTTTGGTATTCTATTGTAATCTTTATATATGAAATGTTTTTTTTTTTGTTTTGGAAAAAAACTTATATATGAAATGTTACTTATAAAAGAAATTGGAATACTTATTTTATAAAATTTAATACCGATTTGAATTAAAAATAAACCGTTACTTATGATAGTGTAATATTTATGTGAAATTATGATACTATTTAGCATAAAAGTAATTGTTACTGATGATAAATATTCTAATAGTTATAACTGAAATTGTATGTGAAATTATGATACTATTTAGCATAAAAGTAATTGTTACTGATGATAAATATTATAATAGTTATAACTGAAATTGTAAGGGTAACACTTGTGTGAGATCATGTCACGGGTCTCAATTCGTGAGACGGGTCAGATCTTTTGATTAATAGGTCAGATCTTTGACTACATTAATCAAAGATCCGATCCGTCTCACAGATTGAGACCCGTGAAATGGTCTCACACAAATGTTTTTTTTTTCTTGCTTAGTTGGAGGAAATAAGAGAGAGATGTGTTTAGGTCTGGAATCATTTGTTAAAGGCAACAATTTGTGTGAGGTTGTCTCACAAATCTTGTCCGTGAAACAGGTTAGGTCAATATAAAATGTAATACTTATACTAGCAAATGTAATACTAAATCAGGAATAAAATGCTTGTTACTTATATGGGAAAATGTAATACTTTTACATTTTGATGAAAACATATTATTTTTTCATCATAATGTAAAAGTATTACATTTGTCCTTAAAAGTATTCGTTTTCTTAAGTAACAAACACTTCCTAATTTGTATTACATTTGCTAGTATAAGTATTGCATTTGCATATTGACCCGACCCGTCTCGCAGATCTTCACACAACCCTTTGTTAAAACCTGAGATTTTGTCAAGAAAAAAAGAAGAAGAAGAAGAAGAAAATTGTGTGTTGCTAAGGCATGTCGGTGTTTTTTACAGATCATTACCCACCTTTGAAACGTGAATTGATGTCACTCTAATGAACTTACATATTATAATAATGAATTATAGTCAATGATATAATTTGTCATTCTTCACGCTCATGTTGAGCGTGTTAAAGTGGTCGCTAGTTTAAATTTTATTTAATTTTTTTAAAATACATGTGCTCCAGGCACACAAATTTGACAAAGTAAAACTCTAAAAAATAAAAGAAAACAAAAACATTATTGTTAAAGCCATTGAGCTTGCTCTTATTCCGCTTAATCTATCTCGTTTTGCGTGAAAAATTGTAATTAATTGAGACCTTATCTTCTAAGTTGTAATCCGATCCGCTGATAAAAGAAAAGAAAGAAGTTATTGATGGCCTCACGTCTCCTCCAACGTAACTTAACTTACATGAATAAGTCAAAGAGCCAAAGGCATTGGATATTTGGATAACTATGAATCTGATGAGTACCATCACAGATTACACTTGGAAGTTGGAACACCAATTAGTGAAAATTCTCACCAACCATGTGCTCATTAAAGACCTGGTTTTTGTTGGGACTTGCTACTATAATTTTCTTTTTCTTTTTTGTTAAACCATGAGGTGTCATGAGTAGGTCTTAACTGTAATAGACATGCATCTTTAAATTAGATAAATTATTGTCTGAATTCGGGTTCAAAATACATAATTTACATACTGAATGTTCACAATTCAGAGGTAGACCCGAGTTCATGATATAACTAGTATCATAGTCAGACTAATCTCTGTTTGCATCGGACTGATCCAATCAAGGGGTAAAATGTTGGTCATATTGATTTTTTTTTTTATAGAATAGGCCGGGGATTTGAACTCTCGACCTCTCTCAAGGGACGAGAGCGCACGGCTACCCATGCCGACCAAGTTGGTTACAATTTTTTTTTTTAATTATGTTTATGATCAATTTAATTTTTTTTATTTTTTATTTATTTTTTAAATTAACTTTTCGTGTTCAATAGGTTTTTGTGATTTATTTTCTAAATGTATAAATTTTAGTCAATAATACTAAATTAAGTAATTTAAAAATAGAATTCTAAATAATTTAAGCATGTCATAATTAACTGAACTAGACCTTATACATCTTGACTTACGATTTATCAAAACTGCCATAAATACTCTAATTTCTGTCATGCCTTATGGTACCATACTTTGTGCATGGAGTTGTATTTCTCGCTTTGTTATTAGAGGTATTAGGGGAGTAGGGTACAACTCTACCAAGCATGAGGTATTGTCCAAGCATGGTGCCTTGAGACATAAGAGAATAGTATTAACCTATAATATGTAATGTAAGTAAAAGAAGTTATATTTTTGTTTTTTTTTTATAGATAAATTCTCAAGGTCCAACCATGTAAATGGTGTAATAGGTGGTAAAAGAGTTCAATTCTTTGATATGAAGTTTAATAGTAGATTGGCCATAATTAAATTAGAACATTCCATAGTAACATATATTATAATTATCAGATACTAGAGGTGATAATACTCGAAAAAGAAAATGTTCATAATATGTTTAAACCCTAAATCTAAGGGCCCCTCAATGCCCTCATCACCTGCCTGAGTTGAATGAGATCAGATCAGAGGAGGTAAATAATGGGATGCGCCTCCGTGGCACAAAGCCTGAGTGCTTGTTCGAACACGAGTGTTTGTTAGTAGATTACTCTCATATTCAACCTTTCGACCATTGAACTATGTCCGGGACAATGTTATTATAATTTGGGCTGAGAAAATTAAAATGACCGTTACTTGCATTAGTAATGTGTGATTCATGGAAGAAAAAAAAAGTGTCACTCATTGGATTAAAAAAATAATAAATAAATAAATAGAGAAATAATATATAGTCCGTAGTAGTTAAAAGTAAGTGAGAGAGTTACACAAAACGATAGAAATAGCAAATGACATGGGGCATGTCTCACTACAAGAAGCAATACAGGCTGGCATGGCATTGCCTAGTAAAGGCTCTTTGGTTCTTGTATCTTTCAGTATCCTTTGTCTTTGGTGTACAAAAGTATAGCACACAATCATTTATGGAAATGTACAACTTGTCAAAATTCAATGAATGCTACTTCCATTTCATCTCTCACACACTGCACTATCTCTACATTATCCATCTAATCGGAATGTGATTCAGTGAAAGAGATTCATCAATTCTTAATCAAATGTCAAAAGAGATTAATCATTGACTTTATGTGTGAATCGGAGCAACTTTAATTTAATTTAAATCTCTAGACCGGCGATCATATATTTAGATGTGCCTACAATCCAGCGAATGAATTAGTCACTATGTCCATCTCTACATTATCTTAGGCCCTGTTTGGTAAATGATCAGCCTATCAGTCAATTTTGGCTTATTTGACCACTATTAGTTGGTAAATAATAAGCTTTTTGTAATTCTAAAATGCTAAAATTCAAACGGCTACTCAAAGCAGCATTTTCAATTAGTTTTTTGAAAAAAGAAATTATACCAAACAGCTATCAGCTAACAGCTAATTTATCAAACAACTTTCTACAATCAGCCAATGTTATCAACAAATCATACCTTCTAACCCAGGCAGCGAACCCAATCAGCTAACCGCCATTTACCAAACAGGGTCTTAGTCTTTACCAAAAGCTATTTCAGGCTATTATTTTCTTCTTCAAATTCAAAGATTTTTTTTTTTTTTTAAAAAGAGAGGGAAAAATAATTGAGGGGAAACAATGTATATAATTGATATGCATGCTAAAGAGCATTGCTTGTTTTACCTTTCCTTTTTCAAACAAGCTACTTAATTTACAAGGACTCTTAATCCACCGTTCCTCCCTAGATATCCATATACAATAGGTTAATAGTGAAATATTTTAAACAAGAGGTTGATAACAGTCTACTTGATTTTAGTCAGTCAGTTATGAACAATCTAGATTGGTTTACGTCCTAATGGTCCTTTGCCGGCCACACCCTAGGGTACGTAGTGGCCGTGAGTTTCTCTCGTCACAAAAAAAAAAAAAAAAAAAAGTTAAATAGTTTAAACAATAATAAATGAATGCAACAAAAACTTGTTATTAATTCACATGAACATTTGTACAAACTGCTATCATGCATATAATTCAAACCACAAAATGTTAACATCATGAACAAATTTGGAGAATAAAATTAAGTTGTGGACAGGAGGGAATCTTTAAATTAGCCTTAATTTAACATGTCTAGATGCATTTCTTTTGCAGGAATATATGAAGGAATTTTATGGCTGGGCATAGAGAGTAGTGGGATAGCCCAAAAAGGGATAATAATTTCACATGTAATGTGATTATCAGAGGGAATGAGAATGCCACTGATAATGAATAGACAAAAAAAGTAATGGCACAAACTATATGCAAAATGGTTAATTTAAACAAAAAGAATAAAACTTGCCAAAAGATTTCGTGGTCGAGCAGCATAACTGTGACTCTTCCAAATTAGAGGCCACACATGGACAAATATTACATTGTAACAGAGTCAATACTACTAAAAGAAAAAGAATAAAACTTGTGGGTGGATTATGAATTGAAGTAATGAGCAAATACCAATTTTGGTCCCACGACTATTAGCAAAATGACAATTTTGGTCCACATGTTTGATTTCTACCAATTTTGGCCCGCGACTATTGTTTTAGTATCAATTTTGGTCCCACGACTACTGTTTTAGTGCCAAAATTCATCGCACCGGCCACCCATCCATTTAAAACGTACCGAAATCTAAAAATTTTAAAGGTATTTTCGTCCTTTTCAACTCAATATCCCAATTTGAGCATGAATAAAGATATTTAAGCCCTAAGATCGATCACAAGTCACAATTCTTCTCCTCAAATTAAGGTAAAATGAGGAGGAAAACTGCGAATTTCGATCAATCTTAGGACTTAAATCCATTTATGAATACTCAAATTGGGATATTAAGTTGAAAATGACGAAAATACCCTTAACAATTTTATATTTTTGCACATTTTAAACAGATTGGTGACCGACGCGATGAATTTTGGCATTAAAACAATAGTCGTAGATAAAAATTAGTACTAAAACAATAGTTGTGGGACCAAAATTGGTAGAAATTAAACATGTGTGATCAAAATTATCATTTTGCTAATAGTCGTGGGATCAAAATTGGTATTTGCTCTTGAAGTAATGCAAGAAAGTAAGATTATGACATAATTTTTTTACTTTTTTTTTAAAGGCAATGTGGATCAAACCTCTCCACATTCTATAATCCTCAAGGCAAGGGCCAAAAGAATTGATAGGAAAAACTATGAAAACAACCACATGCTTTATTTCCTTAGCCTTTTTCTTCCCCTCCCCTCCCCTCCCCCACCCCACCCCAC